>NC_036870.1:26309915-26311137 GCF_002910315.2 Salvelinus sp. IW2-2015
CAATGCATTAGTAAAACGTCTGACCCTAGCAATACATAGTAAAACATCTGACCTAGCAATGCATAGTAAAACGTCTGACCCTAGCAATGCATAGTAAAACGTCTGACCCTAGCAATACATAGTAAAACGTCTGACCCTAGCAATGCATAGTAAAACATCTGACCCTAGCAATGCATAGTAAAACGTCTGACCCTAGCAATGCATATGAAGCGTCTGACCCTAGCAATGCATAGTAAAGCGTCTGACCCTAGCAATACATAGTAAAACGTCTGACCCTAGCAATGCATAGTAAAACATCTGACCCTAGCAATGCATAGTAAAACATCTGACCCTAGCAATGCATAGTAAAACGTCTGACCCTAGCAATGCATAGTAAAACGTCTGACCCTAGCAATAGCATAGTAAAACATCTGACCCTAGCAATACATAGTAAAACATCTGACCCTAGCAATGCATAGTAAAACACTCTGACCCTAGCAATGCATAGTAAAACGTCTGACCCTAGCAATGCATAGTAAAAACGTCTGACCCTAGCAATGCATAGTAAAACGTCTGACCCTAGCAATACATAGTAAAACATCTGACCCTAGCAATGCATAGTAAAACGTCTGACCCTAAAAGGGCAATTGGGCCATAGGTAATAAAAACAAAAATCTGACCCTAGCAATGCATAGTAAAACATCTGACCCTAGCAATGCATAGTAAAACGTCTGACCCTAGCAATACATAGTAAAACATCTGACCCTAGCTATGCATAGTAAAACGTCTGACCCTAGCTATGCATTCAAGCATGGCTCAGACACACCTTGATTAGAGGATGGATTAAAACCATCTGTGACCTTAAGGCCATGTCCTAGTCTCCCCTCTTTCATATTTTGTTTACATCAAGGTAGCAAATGGAAGTCAGGGTTAACGGTTCATGAATGTCCTTGATGCACTACTGTATAGTCTTATTTGTTTGAATATAGGGTGTATCTGTATTGTTCCAGATGGCCTATATCCTGTACTACATGGCGATTGTGGGTCATGCCTTATCCATAGCCTCCCTCCTGATCTCTCTGGCTATATTCTTCTACTTCAGGTAAATATAGATGCTGCTGTTGCTTTCTTTATGAAACAAACTACTGGTTTGATCAAGGAGAGTAATATGTCTTGTGTTGCTTTCTTTATGAAACAAACTACTGGTTTGATCAAAGAAAGCACCCAAGACAGATTATCCCCT
>NC_036870.1:26314533-26320864 GCF_002910315.2 Salvelinus sp. IW2-2015
GAAGGATGCAATGTCCAAGAGTTACTCTCCTAATCAAACCAGTAGTTTGTTTCATAAGATAAGCACCAAGACAGATTACTCTCTCCGATCAAACCAGTAGTTTGTTTCATAAAGAAAGCGAACACAAGACAGATTACTCTCCTTGATCAAAACAGTAGTTTTTTTCATAAAGAAAGCAACAACAAGACAGATTACTCTCCTTGATCAAACCAGTAGTTTGTTTCATAAAGAAAAGCAAGACAAGAAATTACTCTCCTTGATCAAACCAGTAGTTTGTTTCATAAAGAAAGCAACCAAGACAGATTACTCCCCTTGATCAAACCAGTAGTTTGTTTCATAAAGAAAGCAACACAAGACATATTACTCTCCTTGATCAAACCAGTAGTTTGTTTCATAAAGAAAGCAACAGCAGCATCTATATTTACCTGAAGTAGAAGAATATAGCCAGAGAGATCAGGAGGGAGGCTATGGATAAGGCATGACCCACAATCGCCATGTAGAGCAGGATATAGGCCATCTGGAACAATACAGATACACCCTATATTCAAACAAATAAGACTATACAGTAGTGCATCAAGGACATTCATGAACCGTTAACCCTGACTTCCATTTGCTACCTTGATGTAAACAAAATATGAAAGAGGGGAGACTAGGACATGGCCTTAAGGTCACAGATGGTTTTAATCCATCCTCTAATCAAGGGTGTCTGAGCCTGCTTGAATGCATAGCTAGGGTCGACGTGTTTACATATGCATAGCTAGGGTCAGATGTTTTACTATGTATTGCTAGGGTCAGACGTTTTACTATGCATTGCTAGGGTCAGATGTTTTACTATGCATTGCTAGGGTCAGATGTTTTACTATGCATTGCTAGGGTCAGACGTTTTACTATGCATTGCTAGGGTCAGATGTTTTACTAATGTATTGCTAGGGTCAGACGTTTTACTATGCATTGCTAGGGTCAGACGTTTTACTATGCATTGCTAGGGTCAGTACGTTTTACTATGCATTGCTAGGGTCAGATGTTTTACTATGCATTGCTAGGGTCAGATGTTTTACTATGTATTGCTAGGGTCAGATGTAGACCTTTTAAACTATGCATTGCTAGGGTCAGACGTTTTACTATGCATTGCTAGGAAGCTCAGACAGTAACCTCCACCTATTCTGCTACTCATGGACTCAGAGCTCTTCATAAATGGGTCAGGCTCCGCCTGTGTTTTTATCTTGTAGATAGCTCTGAGTATCTGAATGTTGAGGGATCGGATAAAGATATTTTGTTTTTTTCGTACGTACTGCTCATTGCTAAAGGGCAGACGTTGTGATATATTATATTTGACTCTCGCCACTATGCGTATCAGTCAATGACGCTCTGTTTATAAAGCATGAATGTCGCATTTGTGGTGGGTCATGAGCGCCTATCACTCATTCATTGCATAGGTGATGCTGTCGTCGTGGTGTGTGTCGTAGAGTTGTGCTCGATGCGTGTGTGTGACGTGGTCGCATGTTTTAACCTAGCTTGGCCAGTAGCAGTCAGAACTGTGTTCATATCTCTTTCTACTGATGGATTTTCGCCTGCAATGAGGGCAGAGTTTACTATTGATTTTTGTAAGATGTGTGTGCGCTGTGTTTAGTTGGTGGCTGTCACGTCGCGCGTCTTTGTGAGTGATGGGTCATGTGTCTGCTGTGTGACGATGTCGTTTGCTACTGAGTGGCGATCGTGCGTGGCGTGTCAGTGCGTGCACAGTAGTGCGTGCATGTGGCTGTAAGTTTGCTTGTTGTTGTTGTGTGTTTGTGTGGTCGTCGAGTATGGCGGTGTATTTGTAAGTTGTGATCTGATTGGCGATGTTAGTCGGGATAAGGTGTGTTGCAGCATGTTTGTTTCAATTGATGTTCTATAGGTCTAGGGCCTCAAGAACCGTCGTAGACACTGCAGATGATTATCAATGATGTAATGTGCTGATTGACAGGGTTCCATATGCTTCAGTCGATCAGACTATATAATATAGTCGCACTTTGACGTTTGTGAAGGTTTTCTAGGGCGGTGTCCTATTAATCACATTGCGTATTGCATAGTTAGAGTCGAAAAATGTAACACATTATTACCTTTTGTTACGCAGTGGCAGTGAAGGTCAGATACGTGTTACCTCTATCCACGGTACAGCGGCATTCAGTTTGGTCTAGAATGTTATTACTATGTAATATTCGCTCTTAGGCGCTAGGTTTGTTTTTGACACTCCAAGGCCATGTCAATACAGCTATAGTGAGCTACAGTTCGTCATTTTATAGTGTTATACTACATTGTGTGATGTTGCTCATGGGGGTTCAGACAGTATTTTACTATGTTTACATGCCCAATTAACTTCGAACCGTCACGAATGTTGTTTTTTTAGCATTGCTCCTCAAGGGACGGATTCAAGACGTGATTTACATTATGCATCCTTTACTAGGGTAATCATGATTATTATGTTGCTTTCTTTATGAAACAAACTACTGGTTTGATCAAGGAGAGTAATCTGTCTTGTGTTGCTTTCTTTATGAAACAAACTACTGGTTTGATTAGGRAGAGTAATCTGTCTTGGGTTGCTTAATTTATGAAACAAACTACTGGTTTGATYARGGAGAGTAATCTGTCTTGGGACTCTTAACACTTTTTTTCCACTTGAACAAGTGATGAAGATGATAATGGTGACGACGACGATGAAGAAGATGATGACGCACCTAATCCTGAGGAAAATTAGGATGATGATAGTGATGATAAATATGATGAAAACGATGGCGGTGATGACTGTGGTTGCTACAGTTCAGACGGCATTATATATTTCTCCTTGGCTGTGTGTTTCCTCTGAGATAACTGAATTGTAAAGATGGCCGTGTGTTTCCTCTGAGATAACTGAATTGTAAAGATGGCACCACACGCGCCATCTTTACAATTCAGTTATCTCAGAGAAACACACAGCCATCTTTACAATTCAGTTATCTCAGAGGAAACACACAGCCATCTTTACAATTCAGTTATCTCAGAGGAAACACACAGCCATCTTTACAATTCAGTTATCTCAGAGGAAACACACAGCCATCTTTACAATTCAGTTATCTCAGGGAACACCACAGCCATCTTTACAATTCAGTTATCTCAGGGAAACACACAGCCATCTTTACAATTCAGTTATCTCAGAGGAAACACACAGCCATCTTTACAATTCAGTTATCTCAGAGGAAACACACGGCCATCTTTACAATTCAGTTATCTCAGAGGAAACACACAGCCATCTTTACAATTCAGTTATCTCAGAGGAAACACACAGCCATCTTTACAATTCAGTTATCTCAGAGGAAACACGCAGCCTCTTTACAATTCAGTTATCTCAGAGGAAACACACGGCCATCTTTACATTCAGTTATCTCTGAGGAAACACACGGCCATCTTTACAATTCAGTTATCTTCAGAGGAAAACACACGGCCATCTTACAATTCAGTTATCTCAGAGGAAACACACTGCCATTCTTACAATTCAGTTATCTCCGAGGAAACACACGGCCATCTTTACAATTCAGTTATCTCAGAGGAAACACACTGCCATCTTTACAATTCAGTTATCTCCGAGGAAACACCGGCCATCTTTACAATTCAGTTATCTCAGAGGAAACACACAGCCCATCTTTACAATTCAGTTATCTCAGAGGAAACACACAGCCATCTTTACAATTCAGTTATCTCAGAGGAAACACGCAGCCATCTTTACAATTCAGTTATCTCAGAGGAAACACCAGCCATCTTTACAATTCAGTTATCTCAGAGGAAACACACGCCATCTTTACAATTCAGTTATCTCAGAGGAAACACACGGCCATCTTTACAATTCAGTTATCTCAGAGGAAACCACACAGCCAAGGAGAAATATATAAATGCCGTCTGAACTGTAGCAACCACAGTCATCACCGCCATCGTTTTCATCATATTTATCATCACTATCATCATCCTAATTTTCCTCAGGATTAGGTGCGTCATCATCTTCTTCATCGTCGCGTCACCATTATCATCTTCATCACTTGTTCAAGTGGAAAAAAAGTGTTAAGAGTCCCAAGACAGATTACTCTCCTGATCAAACCAGTAGTTTGTTTCATAAATTAAGCAACCCAAGACAGATTACTCTCCTAATCAAAACCAGTAGTTTGTTTCATAAAGAAAGCAACACAAGACAGATACTCTCCTTGATCAAACCAGTAGTGTTTCATAAAGAAAGCAACACAAGACAGATTACTCTCCTTGATCAAACCAGTAGTTTGTTTCATAAAGAAAGCAACCCAAGACAGATTACTCCCCTGATCAAACCAGTAGTTTGTTTCATAAAGAAAGCAACACAAGACAGATTACTCTCCTTGATCAAACCAGTAGTTTGTTTCATAAAGAAAGCAACCAAGACAGATTACTCCCCTTGATCAAACCAGTAGTTTGTTTCATAAAGAAAGCAACACAAGACAGATTACTCTCCTTGATCAAACCAGTAGTTTGTTTCATAAAGAAAGCAACCCAAGACAGATACTCCCCTTGATCAAACCAGTAGTTTGTTTCATAAAGAAAGCAACCCAAGACAGATTACTCCCCTTGATCAAACCAGTAGTTTGTTTCATAAGAAAGCAACACAAGACATATTACTTCCTTGATCAAACCAGTAGTTTGTTTCATAAAGAAAGCAACAGCAGCATCTATATTTACCTGAAGTAGAAGAATATAGCCAGAGAGATCAGGAGGGAGGCTATGGATAAGGCATGACCACAATCGCCATGTAGTACAGGATATAGGCCATCTGGAACAATACAGATACACCCTATATTCAAACAAATAAGACTATACAGTAGTGCATCAAGGACATTCATGAACCGTTAACCCTGACTTCCATTGCTACCTTGATGTAAACAAAATATGAAAAGGGGGAGACTAGGACATGGCCTAAGGTCACAGATGGTTTTAATCCATCCTCTAATCAAGGTGTGTCTGAGCCATGCTTGAATGCATAGCTAGGGTCAGACGTTTTACTATGCATAGCTAGGGTCAGATGTTTTTACTATGTATTGCTAGGGTCAGCGTTTACTATGCATTGCTAGGGTCAGATGTTTACATTGCATTGCTAGGGTCAGATGTTTTACTATGCATTGCTAGGGTCAGACGTTTTACTATGCATTGCTAGGTCAGATGTTTTACTATGTATTGCTAGGGTCAGACGGTTTTACTATGCATTGCTAGGGTCAGACGTTTTACTATGCATTGCTAGGGTCAGACGTTTTACTATGCATTGCTAGGGTCAGATGTTTTACTATGCATTGCTAGGGTCAGATGTTTTACTATGTATTGCTAGGGTCAGAGTTTTACTATGCATTGCTAGGGTCAGACGTTTACTATGCATTGCTAGGGTCAGACGTTTACTATGCATTGCTAGGGTCAGATGTTTTACTATGCATTGCTAGGGTCAGATGTTTTACTATGCATTGCTAGGGTCAGACGTTTTACTATGTATTTGCTAGGGTCAGACGCTTTACATGCATTGCTAGGGTCAGACGCTTCACTATGCATTGCTAGGGTCAGACGTTTTACTATGCATTGCTAGGGTCAGATGTTTTACTATGCATTGCTAGGGTCAGACGTTTTACTATGTATTGCTAGGGTCAGACGTTTTACTATGCATTGCTAGGGTCAGACGTTTTACTATGCATTGCTAGGGTCAGAATGTTTTACTATTATTGCTAGGGTCAGACGTTTTACTATGCATTGCTAGGGTCAGATGTTTTACTATGCATTGCTAGGGTCAGACGTTTTTACTATGCATTGCTAGGGTCAGATGTTTTACTATGCATTGCTAGGGTCAGACATTTTACTATGTATTGCTAGGGTCAGATGTTTTACTATGCATTGCTAGGGTCAGATGTTTTACTATGTATCGCTAGGGTCAGACGTTTTACTATGTATTGCCGAGGGTCAGATGTTTTACTATGCATTGCTAGGGTCAGACGTTTTACTATGCATTGCTAGGGTCAGAGTTTACTATGCATTGCTAGGGTCAGACGTTTTACTATGCATTGCTAGGGTCAGATGTTTTACATGTATTGCTAGGTCAGACGTTTATATGTATTGCTAGGGTCAGACTTTTACTATGCATTGCTAGGGTCAGATGTTTTACTATGCATTGCTAGGGTCAGACGTTTTACTATGCATTGCTAGGGTCAGATGTTTTATTATGCATTGCTAGGGTCAGACGTTTTACTATGGATTGCTAGGGTCAGATGTTTTACTATGCATTGCTAGGGTCAGATGTTTTACTATGTATTGCTAGGGT
>NC_036870.1:26324406-26351006 GCF_002910315.2 Salvelinus sp. IW2-2015
GTGTGTTTCCTCTGAGATAACTGAATTGTAAAGATGGCTGTGTGTTTCCGCTGAGATAACACTAGCATTGCAGACCTGTGAAAATGTCATCTTCACATAAAGCCTAAATGCGATTCCACACATTTAGGGAAATCTATTCAACAGATTGTGTTTGTCATTTCCACACAACACTCTGGTTTCCAATTTGTCATTTTCTGTGATTGAGTTGGGTAGCATTTGAAGGGAAGACATTTTGATTGGATAATATAGTTTTTTCCCTCTTCGGGATTTTCTAATATATTGTAAATGGATAGATCACATATTCGTCAATAGTGATGGAAAATGTTACAAAAATTAMATTTCAGAGTGACTATTTTATAACGATTCAATTATTTACATTTTATAATGAGTTTTCTGCATTCTAATATTTGACATTATGATTATCATACACCATTTCAAGTTAAGATTTTTAGAAGCAGAACGTCCGCAAATAAGCTTGGTTTGTTACTGTAGCTGCATTGGATTATGGACCTTGACCTCCACGCTACCCTAGTGAAACCCATATTTATGAGCAGTAACAGTGTCACTGAATGTTTTACACATTCTGATACTCATGTCCTTTTAATTTCATGCTGGCTTATTTCTGTGTAACTACTTTAAAAGCAGATTCATTTCCTGTACATTTAAGAGTTCATGACCAAAGAAACATGAATTCCGGACAGTTTAAAGAATGAGTTGGCTATGCTCTTATTTAAGTGCAGGGCAACCTTAATGGTAATCCCTACTGATTTATCTTACTAAATATAGGTTGAGAGTACACACTTAAGGAAGAACTGCATATTAAGGAAAACTGCTGGTGAATTTCAATGGAGTAGGGGTCAGTAAAGGTGGTTAAATCAAAGCTAATGAGAGAGTTATGATGACTGAAAAGTTCTGAAATCACCTCAGAGCAATACATATGTGCAAGCAATTGACTCTACCATGATAATGTCAAATGCTGATTAGTCATTAAAAAAAAACAGTTCTTCAAAAACAGATTGTAAAGAAAAGTTTGAGAAGTTAAGAGTATGTCAATACTCAGAAAAAGAGGGAGAAAAACAATGCTGTATGACAATCAAATGATCCAAAGCAGATTGTGAAGGAACGTTTGATATGTATCAATATGTCCCGAAAGCCCAATCTTTCGCAGTAGCAATGATCCTGCAGTATGACCATCAGATTTATTTGACATGCTTTTTTAATTCAGGCCATTATCCTTGAAGACACCTTATGGGGGATATAACTGCAGGAACCAAAATAACATTTCTGCATTACATTGGCTACTACTGACTTGGAAAAGTTGTTATTTGGTTCAGTCAGTGGTGGAAAAAGTGCTTAATTGTCATACTTGAGTAAAAGTTAAAGCTATACATCAAATTCCTGATATTAAGCAAACCAGATGGCACAATGTTCTTAAAAACAAATAAAATACAGACACTCCAACACACAGTATTTGTGTTTAGTGGATTCGTCAGATCAGAGGCAGTAGTGGTGTCAACACGTTATATTGATAGGTGTGTGAATTGGACCATATTGCTGTCCTACCTGAGCAATTCAAATGTAACGAGTACTATTGCGAATTAATTCCAATTCAATTCATGAATTGGCCACCCCCCAGAAAAAGCAGAATTTGAATTTGAATGAAAATTCATTGAAATTCAAATGCACATGTGTCACGCCCTGACCTTAGAGATCCTTTTATGTCTCTATTTGGTTTGGTCAGGGTGTGATTTGGGGTGGGTATTCTATGTTCTTTAGTTATATTATTTGTATTTCAATGTTTTGACCGGGTAGGGTTCTCAATCTGGGACAGCTGTCTATCGTTGTCTCTGATTGAGAACCATACTTAGGTAGCCCTTTTTCCCACCTGTCTTTGTGGGAGGTTGACTTTCTGCACAGCTCAGTGCGTCTTGTGCCAGCACCCCGCATGTGCAGGGCGAAGATAACCATCCAGCCAGGACGGGTTGTGCAGGCTCTATGCTCGAGACCTCCAGTGCGCCTCCACGGCCGCAACGAGGGTGCCCAGTCCGGGGCCCGCAACGAGGGTCCCCAGTCCGGGGCCCGCTACGAGGGGCCCCGCACCAGAGGTGCCAACAAAGTGGGATGAACCAGTAGTGGAGCGGGGTCTGCGTCCCGCACCTGAGCCACCACCGCGGATAGATGCCCACCCAGACCCTCCCCTATAGGTTCAGGTTTTGCGGCCGGAGTCCGCACCTTTGGGGGGGGGGGGGGGGGGGGGGTACTGTCACGCCCTGACCTCAGAGATCCTTTTTATGTCTCTATTTGGTTAGGGCAGGGTGTGATTTGGGGTGGGTATTCTATGTTCTTTAGTTTTATTACTTGTATTTCTATGTTTTGACCGGGTAGGGTTCTCAATCAGGGACAGCTGTCTATCGTTGTCTCTGATTGAGAACCATACTTAGGTAGCCCTTTTTCCCACCTGTCTTTGTGGGAGGTTGACTTTGTTAGTGGCACTCATGCCCTGTAAGCTTCACGGTCGTTTTTTGTTATTTATTGTTTTGTTGGCGACATTTTAACAAATAAAAGAAAATGTACTCACACCATGCTGCACCTTGGTCCACTTCCTTCAACGACGGCCGTGACAACATGTTTATTTTGACATCATGTATGGTTGCCAACACAATGTTTAACATGTCCTTGACACATTGCATTTCTAAAACTCGTCCTCAGAAAAAATTGTTACAGTGGTCTGGAAATATTCTCGGATCATTTTGTCGGTTAACAGTTCATAATCCACTTTTACTCTGGAATGGAAAGTACAACCTAACATCTCATAACAAAATTACAAACAATATACTGTACATCTTTGAGTTATAATTAAAATAATATTTGAAATGGTATCTGTATTCTTTAGTAAGAAGATGCAGAAGATTTTAGCAAAATATTTGTCAAAGGAAGGAGACAAAATATGTTTAATGTCTCAGTTGAATTTCTTTGAATTGGTTTAAATTAAATTCTGCTTCCTTTAATTTAATTGAAATTCTGCTTCCTGTGGGTTATGGCCAATTAGAATTTCAATTCATGGGTTGAATTGAACTAGGGKAAATTTAGAAGTTCCGAATTGACACCAACCCTGTAAGACAGAGTGCAGGTGCACATCGTAATAGCAAAAAGTAAAACGCTCAAACTACTCTGTATCTGTGTCTTGATAAGAAGAGAATAGAATACATCCTTTCTTGGCATTGTAAAGCTTTAACGGAAGACCAACACGATCAGCTAATTATTATCTCCATGAAGTTTTATAGGTAGCAAGCAAAGCATTGATTTTAAGGGAGCATCACTTTTATAAGCATGGCAATGTATTTAAAGGTGGATCTCTTTCAACGTTAAAGTCTTAATGTTGTATTAGACTTTCCAGATGTGCAGTTTACAGTGGTATTTGATGCGGTACAGCTGCACTGTCTTCTTATTTATGGCCTCCACTTCAGCACTGCCAGGGCTCGCCAATAAAAATAYTCTGACTAGCCGTGGAAAAATACAGTTGGGTTAGCTTAAAAAATACTGCATCACTTGGTTATCTGAGCCTGTCCTACATGATGCAGTTGTCAAAAATTGTTGTGTGTTTTGTCCGGAATTATTCGATCCCTAGATAAAGATTAATAAAAAAGCCTGTATAAAATAAATCATACAAATACTGAGCTATTCAATGCTCCTTTTTTTTTTTTACAAATAATATTATTTTATACTAATACTAATCATGATTTTGCTCAGAGAAAGATATTTTGTTTAACAAGTAATAAAAAACAAAGATATGGATCAAATTGATTGGTTCCCCGGTTTTCAATACTCAAGCACCCTTCCCTTGTGAGGATAATGGCACTGAGCCTTTTTCTGAAATGTTTTATGAGTTGGAGAACACATTGGAAGGGATCTTAGACCATTCCTCTGTACAGAATCTATCCAGATCCTTGATATCCTTCATCTGTGCTTATGGACCGCCCTCTTCAATTCAAACCACAGGTTTTCAATGGGATTCAAGATGTTGATTTTGTGGTCAATTAAACCTTTCTTTGTGGAATTTGATGTGTGCTTGGGGTTATTGTCTTTCTGAAACAGTCACTTGCAGACACGTTTTAGTCTCCTGGCAGAGGCAACCAGTTTTTCTGCAAAAAGGACCTGGTACTTGACAGAGTTTATGATGTCGTTGCAACAAGAGCCCCAGGCCCAGTGAAAGCAAAATAGCCGCATAACATCTAACATGCACCACCATATTGTACAGTAGCACTGAGGTATTTTCTGCATATGCATTGTTCTTGTGAAGGCCAAACCTGCCATTGGTGTGCATGGTCAAAGACCTCTATTTTCATGTCATCTGACAATCATGAACTTTACAGAGTACCAGGACATTTTAGCCTAAAAACCTGGTTTCCTCTACCAGGAAGTTAAATGGCAGGAAGTTAAATGTTGTTGCTTGTTTAGGTGTGGCCAGAGAACATCCATACACCAATATAACACCTTGGGATAAAGAAAGTGATTCTGTCCTATTTTCTACTCATCCTAGTTTGAAGATATTCTGTTAAGACACTTCCTTTGTCTTTTTACTTGTGTTGGGCCATTTAATGGTAGCCTTGTTCTCCAACACACTACTGACCCAGAACCCTTACTAATGCTGCCATGCTGAGATCTCCTTCTCCTTCTTCTATAAACAACACATTTACATTAAGACTGCAACATTAGCTAATGACTGGAGACAGATAACAGGACATTGTTGCTGAAGTGTACACACGTTAGACACAAAGTGTTTTCACTATTTCACTCCAGTAAACACCATTTCCTGCAGTCAAATGACCAAAACGCCCTCTAGTGGCTTCATGGGTGGAATGTTAATATTTATCATAATTTCATAATTAATAAACATATTTACAAAAAACCAGCCCAAAATCCAGTGTTTCTATGTCAAACAGTTTTGTTATATTTCAGTCTTCTCTGATGTATATAAAGTGTAACATTGGGACGCAGACTCAAAATGGAATACATTTCAACTCTATATCTGACATGGTACAGGTGTCTTATTTTTTAAGCCCATAACCATTTGTGTGAGGTGGATACTTTTGTTTCAAGTAGATTTGTTTAAGACTACCGAGAAAGACTGTATGACTCTGATTTAGCCCACTGCAGTAAAAGGTTATCAATTGCTTGTTTTGGGAAGCCTGGTTGATGAAAAATTGGAAACATTACTTTCCTAACCTTTGCTAAAAAAGAGAATAATTTGGTGTTTTTGAGGCTTTGATGACTGCTGATCCGTGATAATCAGGAAGCTCCACAGGGGCCTCAAATACAGTTGTTAATAATCTGTTTAGGGTGTGATTCTCAATAGGGTGTGATTCCACTTGTTGTTGGAAGTCGTGTGTGCTAGTATTTAACATGGGTGAACCAAAGCAAATGATTTCAGCCCCTTTTGTGTTGCTTGAGAGAAAGTTATGAATTGTTGTCCATCGTTATACCAGTTTACAGCATGCTGCCACTACAATGGCAATCTTGATTTAGTATATGAGGTTCCTTGGTTCAGACATTTCATTCTAATGACTCTCTGTTTTAACCTATTTCACAGACGACTACAACATCTGACTAAGTCATTATGGGCCAGAGTTAGTCGTTCCAATGGTTTATGTTATTTATTGTCCTGTTTATTACATCAAAGGTCGGAACATTTTTGTTAGGATGAAATATGTTAATTTTAAAGTTTTTATGGCAACATGCAGAAAGGATGAAAACACGTTTTATTATGGCTAATTGTAATAATAATAGACCTCCAGCTTTGTAGTAGATACTGTAATCTGTAAATATCAACTGTGAATGGATTTTTCATATTTCATATACTAACGATTTACACTGAGTGTACAAAACATTAGGAACACCTGCTCTTTCCGTGACATAGACTGACCGGGTGAAAGCTATAATCCCTGTGTAGCTGAAGGGGAGGAGACTGGTTAAAGACAGATTTGCAAGCCTTGAGACAATTGAGACATGCGGAGAATGTGAAATACAAAAGAGTGCCTTTGAACAAAGTATGGTTGTAGGTGCCAGGCGCACCAGTTTGTGTTAAGAACTGCTGCTGGGTTTTCCATGCTCAACAGTTTCCTGTGTGTATCAGGAATGGTCCACCAACCAAAGGACATCCAGCCAACTTGACACAACTGTGGGAAGGATTAGAGTCAACATGGGCCAGCATCCCTGTGGAACGCTTGACACTTGTAGAGTCCATGCCCCAATGAATTGAGGCTGTTCTGAGGGCAAAAGGGGGTGCAAATCAATATTAGGAAGGTGTTCTTAATGTTTTCTACACTATCAAAATTATATAGCCTATGTACTCCACAGTATTCCATGAATATTTTCACACTAGAAAATATGATAACCAGCTTAATCTTTTGGCTTCAATGCCTATATTATGGTTCTGTATGTTTTCTCAGTATTGTTTCACTAGAGGACCTTTTTAATTTTGATGCTCTTATTGTAAGTGTATATACAGTTGAAGTCGGAAGTTTACATACACAATAGCCAAATACATTTAAACTCAGTTTTTCACAATTCCTGACATTTAATCCTAGTAAAAATTCCCTGTCTTTGGTCAGTTAGGATCACCACTTTATTTTAAGAATGTGAAATGTCAGAATAATAGTAGAGAGAATGATTTATTTCAGCTTTTATTTCTTTCATCACATTCCCAGTGGGTCAGAAGTATACATACACTAAATTAGTATTTGGTAGCATTGCAATTGTTTAACTTGGGTCAAACGTTACGGGTAGCCTTCCACAAGCTTCCCACAATAAGTTGCGTGAATTTTGTCCCATTCCCCCTGACAGAGCTGGTGTAACTGAGTCAGGTTTGTAGGCCTCCTTGCTCACACACGCCTTTTCAGTTCTGCCCACACATTTTCTACAGGATTGAGGTCAGGGCTTTGTGATGGCCACTCCAATACCTTGACTTTGCTGTCCTTAAGCCATTTTGCCACAACTTTGGAAGTATGCTTGGGGTCATTGTCCATTTGGAAGACCCATTTGCGACCAAGCTTCAACCTCCTGACTGATGTCTTGAGATGTTGCTTCAATATATCCACATAATTTTCCTACCTCATGATGCCATCTATTTTGTGAAGTGCACCAATCCCTCCTCAGCAAAGCACCCCCACAACATGATGCTGCCACCCCCGTGCTTCACAGTTGGGAAGGTGTTCTTCGGCTTACAAGCCTCCCCCTTTTTCCTCCAAACATAACGATGGTCATGATGACCAAACAGTTCTATTTTTGTTTTATCAGACCAGAGGACATTTCTCCAAAAAGTTTGATCTTTGTCCCCATGYGCAGTTGCAAACTGTAGTCTGGCTTTTTTTGTGGCRGTTTTGGAGCAGTTGCATCTTCCTTGCTGAGCGGCCTTTCAGGTTATGTCGATTTAGGACTCATTTAACTGTGGATATAGATACGTGTGTGCCTGTTTCCTCCAGGATCTTCACAAGGTCCTTTGCTGTTGTTCTGGGATTGATTTGCACTTTTCACACGAAAGTATGTTCATATCTAGGAGATAGAACGCATCTCCTTCCTGAGCGGTATGACGGCTACGTGGACCCATGGTGTTTATACTTGCGTACCATTGTTTGTACAGATGAACATGGTACCTTCAGGCATTTGGAAATTGCTCCCAAGGATGAACCAGACTTGTGGAGGTCTACAATTATTTTTCTGAGGTCTTGGCTGATTTCAGTGCAAAGAGGCACTGAGTTTTTGAAATACATCCACAGGTACACCTCCAATTGACACAAATTATGTCAATTAGCCTATCAGAAGCTTCTAAAGCCATGGCATAATTTTCTAGAATTTTCCGAGCTGTTTAAAGGCACAGTCACCTTAGTGTATGTAAACTTCTGACCCACTGGAATTGTGATACAGTGAATTATAAGTGAAATAATCTGTCTGTAAACAATTGTTAGAAAAATTACTTGTGTCATGCACAAAGTAGACATCCTAACCGACTTGCCAAAACTATAGTTTGATAACAAGAAATTTGGGGAGTGGTTTAAAAACAAGTTTTAATGACTCCAACCTAAGTGTATGTAGACTTCCAACTTCAACTGTAGTTCTGTCCTTGAGCTTTCTTGTYTATTATTGTTCTGTATTATGTCATGTTTTATGTTCTGTGTGGACCCCAGGAAGAGTAGCTGCTGCTTTTGCAAAAGCTAATAGGTATCCTAATAAAATAAATAACAATAATTTTGTAAATGTTTATTGTAGTTCTCTCTGTGAATGTCTGCTTGGGTAACCGCAGCCAGACACATATCATATGTTAACATGATTATTTATGCTGTATGTTTGTCTTCACTCAGGAACCTGAGCTGCCAAAGGATCACGCTTCATAAGAACCTCTTCGTTTCCTATGTCCTCAACTCCGCCCTTACCCTCATCTACCTCATAGCAGTGGTCAACAACACAGATGTAGTGGAGAGAAATCCAGTAAGTCTCACACATTTCATTTATAAAATCCAGTACGTCTCACACATTTCATCTATAAAATCCAGTAAGTCTCACACATTTCATCTATAAAATCCAGTAAGTCTCACACATTTCATCTATAAAATCCAGTAAGTCTCACACATTTCATCTATAAAATCCAGTAAGTCTTACACATTTTATCTATGAAATGAAAACAATTTAAGGGGAAGAGGATAGATAAGTCTCAGGGTTTCACTGCATGATATTTTCAAAATATATATTTTTTTTATTCTTAAAACGTAACACAGCCCTCGAGCTCGGTTTTACTTCATTCAAATGAGTTTACTATCAGTTTCAATCAAGCTGAGTGCAGATGTTTTTTTAAGAGTGTTCGTTAGGATATGAGTATTTTTTGCATATCTTTAATGTGGTGTGCACAGACAGCCCAGAGTTATCCTTCTCTTAGCACTCAAAGACTTCTGTCCTCTGTCAGACTTTTGAACAGTTGCCACTCGTTGAGTTTAAGTCAGACCTGAATTCTTTGAATCCTGAGGCCTGTTAAGGTGAACATGGTAAATCTGCCTCTATGGAATGTAGCATTGCTGTATCTGGGATCATCCCTTTCTGGTGCTTTAAGTATTGTATTTTATGAGACATTTTTATTGTCCATCTTTTGAGGAAATGATTTGATTATGGTATTGTGCAAGGCAGAGTTACTGAGTCGACCGGCTTCTGTACCCAAAAAAGTATTAATAATAATTCAAAAACAAGCTAGAAATGGTCAGAGATCTTGATCCAGAGAAATGGCTACATTGGGTAACCTTTGAGTAGATACATTCGTTTTTTCATGGTTAGGTCACATGGTTAGTAAAAACTCCTGAATGTACAGAGTAAGGTCCTTTTATCATGGTCTCGATTGGATCATCACTTTAGAGATGTCCTTCAGTTTATCCAGTCAAAGAAAATAACTACCGCCTGGGTTTGATTTCTAGCCTCTCTTCTTCTCTTCTCCCCGTACCATCATGTTCTCACTGGAAAAACAGACTTCAAGCCTAATCCATCTGGCATATTCACAGTGGAAGGTTTTTTGTTTCCTTAGATATACCAGCTGACCCTGGTGATCCAACTGACAGGGAGGAAGGAATGACAGCTTTCACAATAAATATTGTGGGAATGTAATTGGAAAAYGTTTAATTTGATACCGAATGCTGGGGCTCTGGTTTATAGAGCAGGGGTTGCTGGGATATCTCCTCAGTTTAGGGTCTGGTGCCATAGCAGGTGCCAGCTCTCTGTTCATATGATTTCTCATTTTATTTGTCCACTGAAGATGTTTGGTTGCTCTGATTAAACCTTGAGTCATATCTGAAGTCGCAGTGTCCATGGATTATCATTATTTAACCCGACCTTACAATATGAATAGCTATGTTCTAGCAGCATTGGCTCAGAAGCATCTTTCCCAATCTGTCCTAAATGTATTATAATCTGCTTGCTTTGAGAAGCGGGAGAACTAAATTGCAGTTTGTCTTTCACACCTCAGACAACATGGTCTTGATTTCGAGGGGTGGAACAAAAAAAATCCCATCACAGTTGGTTGCACATACTGCACATGTTGAAATTCTGGAGCGCCAAATTTAGACTGGGTCGGTCTGTGTTCTGCATGTGTGATTTAGGGATGTGGTACTCTGTTGGGAGAATAGACTAGGCKCTCTTTGAACAAAAAGGAACACGTGTTCTCTCTCTCTGGCGGATCACAGTAGAGACTCCTAGTCTGCCAGTAGTGAGAGGAGTGAGTCCCTAGTGCTCAGGCCAAACGAAAGACTAGGCCCAAGACATGAGACACACACTTTGTCAGACATTAGTACCTTAACCACACAGACTATCCCGTTATATTAGGCTGGACGCCTCAGTTGGGCATTCAAGTTGAGGTTAAATGTGGTTATGAAGTGGTGAGAAAAATGAAGTGTTTAGAGCACACCAACAGACCTTAGTGATGAGTGAACTGTATTTCAGCATACTTGTAATGGCACATCTGGACTCCATGTAAGGGCCAGGAGTCATGAAGGGAGGGAGGGAGGGAGGTGGGAAGAGGAAGGAGAAGCCGAGGAATAGCAGGAGGTGGAAGAGGACGGAAGAGAAAGACGAGGAAGGAGGAGAGTAGAAGAGAAGGAAGAGGAGGAGGAGGGTAAAGAAGGAGGAGGGTAGATGAGGGTAGAGGATGAGGAGGGTAAAAGACATAGAGGAGGAGACACTTCACCTTTTCTACGTTGTTACGTTACAGCCTTATTCTAAAATGTATTAAATTAAAATGTGTCCTCATCAATCTACACACAAAACCACATAATGGCAAAGTGAAAACAGATTTTAAAAAGTATTTTATTTACATAAGTATTCAGACCTTTTACTCAGTACTTTGTTGAAGCACCATTGGCAGCGATTACAACCTTGAGGCTTCTTGGGTATGACTACAAGCTTGGCACACCTGTATTTGGGGAGTTTCTCCCATTCTTCTCTGCAGATCCTCTCAAGCTCTGTCAGGTTGGATGGGGAGCGTCACTGCACAGCTATTTTCAGATCTCTCCAGAGATGTTTGATTGGGTTCAAGTCCGGGCTCTGGCTGGGCCACTCAAGGACATTCAGAGACTTGTCCCGAAGCCACTCCTGCGTTGTCTTGGCTATGTGCTTAGGGTCGTTGTTATGTTGGAAGGTGAACCTTCACCCCAGTCTGATGTCCTGAGTGCTCTGGAGCAAAGAATTTCTGCAACATTGAAGGCCCCCAAGAAAACAGTGGCCACTGTATGGCTAAGAGTTTGTGAGCGTTTGACAGGTTCTGAAGGCTGCGTATAGTGCATAGGCTGCGTATAGTGCATATGCTGCGTATACGGACCTCAGGACAAGAGTCTAGAAGACATACAGTACCAGTCAAAAGTTTGGACACACCTACTCATTCCAGGGTTTTTCTTTATATTTACTATTTTCTACATTGTAGAATAATAGTGAAGACATCAAAACTATGAAATAACACATATGGAATCCTGTAGTAACCAAAAAAGTGTTAAACAAATCAAAATATATATATTTTTGATTTTTCGAAGTAGCCACCCTTTGCCTTGATGACAGCTTTGCACACTCTTGGCATTCTCTCAACCAGCTTCATGAGGTCACCTGGAATGCATTCCAATTAACCAATTAACAGGTGTGCCTTGTTAAAAGTTAATTTGTGGAATTTCTTTCCTTCTTAATGCGTTTGAGCCAATCAGTTGTGTTGTGACAAGGTAGGGCTGGTATACAGAAGATAGCTCTATTTGGTAAAAGACCAAGTCCATATTATGGCAAGAACAGCTCAAATAAGCAAAGAGAAACAACAGTCCATTATTACTTTAAGACATGAAGGTCAGTCAATCCGGAACATTTCAAGAACTTTGAAAGTCTCTTCAAGTGCAGTCGCGAAAACCATGGGTTAAGCTATGATGAAACTGTCTCTCATGAGGACCGCCACAGGAAAGGAAGATCCAAAGTTACCTCTGCTGCAGAGTTACCAGCCTCAGAAATTGCAGCCCAAATAAATGCTTCAAAGAGTCCAAGTAACAGACACATCTCAACATCAACTGTTCAGAGGAGACTGTGTCAATCAGGCCTTCATAATAAGAGTAAGAGACTTGCTTGGGCCAAGGAACACAAGCAATGGACATTAGACATTAGACTGGTGGAAATCTGTCCTTTGGTCTGATGAGTCCAAGTTTGAGATCTTTGGTTCCAACCGCCATGTCTTTGTGAGATGCAGAGTAGGTGAACGGATGATCTCCGCGTGTGTAGTTCCCACCGTGAAGCATGGAGGAGGAGGTGTGATGGTGTGGAGGTGCTTTGCTGGTGACACTGTCAGTGATTTATTTAGAATTGAATGCACACTTAACCAGCATGGCTACCACAACATTCTGCAGCGATACGCCATCCCACCTGGTGGGACTATCATTGACCCAACAAACCTCCAGGTTGTTTAAGGGCTATTTGACCAAGAAGGAATGTGATGGAGTGCTGCATAAGATGACCTGGCCTCCACAATCACCCGACCTCACCCCAATTGAGATGGTTTGGGATGAGTTGGCCGCAGAGTGAAGGAAAAGCAGCCAACAAGTGCTCAGCATATGTGGGAACTCTTTCAAGACTGTTGGAAAAACATTCCAGGGGAAGCTGGTTGAGAGAATGCCAAGAGTGTGCAAAGCTGTCATCAAGGTAAAGGGTGGCTAGTTTGAAGAATCTAAAATATATTTTGATTTGTGTAACACTTTTTTGGTTACTACATGATTCCATATGTGTTATATCAAAGTTTGGAAGTCTTTACTATTATTATTATACAATGTAGAAAGTAGTACGAATAAAGAAAAACCCTTGAATGAGCAGGTGTGTCCAAACTTTTAACTGGTGCTGTACTTGTATGTAAATGTAGATGTAGCTGCTACCAATGCCAGAATCGTCTAATCAGATCAGCACACATGTTCCGAGACAGAGTGCTGAGAACAACAAATCTCAACACCTAAAGGAGTCAATGAATCTACATGGACCCGTCCCAAATGGAACCATATTCCCTATAGACGGGTTGATTATTTAGCAACAAAACCGATGCGTGTGCAACTATGGGGCAAAACAGACTGGTTGGCTTAGATTGTTGACAACATGTAAACTATATATTTCTCCCGATGTTTATTGGAAACGTAAATAAATGTGCACAATGAGCACTTGTTGTTTCAAATACTTTGTTACAGTTGTTGGGTTAGCTAGCGGGCGAATTTGAGCCATATTAGCATTGATCAGTCAAAACACTTCAAAACAAGACATCTTATCAAGAACAAGATGAAACGAGTCACTTACGATTCCCCACATGGCAGTTTCTTGTCATTGTTGGTAGTTATCTGGTCATCCAGACTCACAACACAGACATCTGCCCCATTGAAGCGTGCGTATCGTTTTCGTGACATTGTCAGCTAACCCATCTACTGTATATAGTGCACCACTTTTGACCAGGGCCCATATGTAGGCAATAGTGTGCCATTTGACAGAAAGAGACATGATAGCATAGTGTTGACTGACAAGAATGTGTGGATATTATTGAACAGGATTAAGGCTACTTTGCAGTCCATTATTCTTGTAAAATAAATACAATGAGCTGCAGTTACATTAACCTAGAGAAAAGTAGAGCAAGGGATGCGCTCCAGCAGTAGGGGGTAAAAGGATGAACATCCTCCTATTGGAAAATCATAATACCCCCACTAACAATTCTGTGTCAGGGCTGGTTGAGCGTTGGGCTTTGTGTTGTTGTTATTGTTATTTGGTGTTGTTGTTGTCGTCTCTGTGTGAATCTCTGTGATCCTAATCCCCTGCAGGTTGGCTGTAAGGTGTTGCACTTCTTCCACATGTACATGCTGGGCTGTAACTACTTCTGGATGCTGTGTGAGGGGATCTATCTGCACACGCTCATTGTGGTGGCTGTGTTCGCCGAGGAGCAGCACCTACACTGGTACTACCTCCTAGGCTGGGGTGAGTCTTACTACCCGCCTTAACCACAGATCAGGGATCCGATTAGCTTAAAGAGATAGTGTGAGATTTGGGCAATTAAGGCATTTTTCTACTTATGCTAGCTGTTCCGGCAGACTTCCAATCATTGTGCTAACGATTATTAGCATTGGCTCACGAAACTACCTCTAACTCTCTTCATACTGGACGCAGAGACATAAAAATGGTATCTGCGAGTTCATCTGACTCCCTTTAAACCAAAAACCAAAAACATAAATTGTATGCAATAAGGCTGCATTAGTTATAGCCAGCAATTGAAAGCAATGCAAAAGGTTAATTGCAGAGAGGAATAGTCGAAGCGAGAGGGTCCACTGCCATCAAAATCATTCAGAGGCGGCGCTCCTAGTGGCCAGGGACTTTAGTGCAGAGAAACTTAAATCCATTTTACCTAATTTCTACCAGCAAATTACATGTGCAACCAGAGAGAGAAAAAAAGAACTCTAGACCACCTTTACTCCACACACAGAGGCAGGYACAAAACTGACCATAATTCTACCATCCTGATTCCTGCACACAAGCAAAAATTAAAGCAGGAAGTACCAGTGACTCGCTCAATACAGAGGTGGTCAGATGCTAAGCTACAGGACTGTTTTGCTAGCACAGACTGGAATATGTTCAGGGACTTATCCGATGGCATTGAGGAGTATACCACATCAGTCACTGGCTTCATCAATAAGTGCATCGATGACGTTATCCCCATAGTAACCGTGCATACATACCCCAACCAGAAGCCATGGATTACAGGCAACATCCACACTGAGCTAAAGGTAAGAGCTGCCGCTTTCAAGGAGCGGGACTCTAACCCAGAAGTTAATAAGAAATTCCGCTATGCCCTCAGACAAACCATCAAACAGGCAAAGCATAAAATACAGGACTAAGATTGAATCCTACTACATCGGCCCCGACGCTCGTCGGATGTCGCAGGGCTTGCAAACTATTACGGACTACAAAGGGAAGCCCAGCCGCAAGCTGCCCAGTGACACAAGCCTACCAGAYGAGCTAAACGACTTCTATGTGCACCTCGAGGCAAGCAACACTGAAGCATGCATGAGAGCTGTTCCGGACATCTGTGTGATCACGCTCTCCGTAGCCGATGTGAGCAAGACCTTTAAACAGGTCAACATTCATAAGGCCGCAGGGCCAGACAGATTACCAGGGCGTGTACTCCGAGCATGCGCTGACCAACTGGCAAGTGTCTTCACTGACATCTTCAACCTGTCCCTGTCCGAGTCTGTAATACCAACATTTTTCAAGCAGACCACCATAGTCCCTGTGCCGAAGAACACCAAGGTAACCTACCTAAATGACTACGTCTATAGCCATGAAGTGCTTTGAAAGGCTGGTCATGGCTCACATCAACACTATCGTCACGGAAACCCTAGACCCACTCCAATTTGCATACCACCCCAACAGACCCACAGATGACGCAATCTCTATTGCACTCAACACTGCCCTTTCCCACCTGGACAAAAGGAACACCTACGTGAGAATGCTGTTCATTGACTACAGCTCAGTGATCAACATAATAGTGTCCTCAAAGCCCATTTGTCACGTAGGTATAAAGGGATCGGGAGACATGCGCAGGAATGCGTAATAGGGTTTTTTATTTACCCAAATTAGGAGACAAAGGAGATGATCGTGGACTACAGATAAAGGAGTGCCGAGCACGTCCACATTCTCATCGACAGGGCTGTAGTGGAGCAGGTCCACATTCTCATCGACAGGGCTGTAGTGGAGCAGGTCCACATTCTCATCGACAGGGCTGTAGTGGAGCAGGTCCCCATTCTCAACGACGGGGCTGTAGTGGAGCAGGTCCCCATTCTCAACGACGGGGCTGTAGTGGAGCAGGTCTCCATTCTCATCGACGGGGCTGTAGTGGAGCAGGTTGAGAGCTTCATGTTCCTTGGTGTCCACGTCACCAACAAACTATCATGGTCAATTTTGTAACCACTCCCTCTTCAAATTAGGGCTAATTGGAAAAGCTGTTCAAAAGAGGACATTGTATTATTTCTTTGTACTCCCTGATGAAGGCCATGCAGCCGAAACGCGTCAGATTTTTWAAACGTTGTTTCTATTGAACATGCCATACAAATAAAGGCATTTTAATGAATTATATGAAGAGTGCCTTGGTCCTCCTTTCTTTTTTCTTTTTTCTTTTTGATGACCAATTCACCCCTTTTACCAAAGAGCACYTTCTATCTACCAAAATGTACTATTGTGTACCTTAGTAGCGCTTCCCTTCCTCTTCTTTCTACTAAAATATATTTTATATTTGAGATTCTTCAAATGGCCACTTGATGACAGCTTTGCACACTCTTGGCATTCTCTCAACCAGCTTCATGAGGTGGTCACCTGGACTTTTGAACGGTAGTGTGCATACTTCCTCTTCTCCCCATCTGCTTTTATGAAAACAAGTCACCAAAACAGCATTCTCAGACAGTATTTAAATGATTCACTTGATGGTCAGTCATGATAGTCAGTGATAATTATTCCCTTTGTTAACGCTTTATTTTACGTTTGAACATGTTACATTATATGTATTCGGCAGTTGTTTAGCTAAAATGGTTTTATACAACGGACAAACCAGATGTAGGTTTTTCACCTTTATGTTGTTCTCGCTGGAATTGAACTCATATCCTTGTCAACTTGCCCATCTGTTTTTGGGGCATGTATTTCACTATCTATTCTATCTATTCTAATGACGTCTGAGGTAACATGATACAGCAATAAGTCTTCATAGCAGCCTGTTGCATGTTATAGTGTGTACAAAACCATAAACTCACCTAGCCCTGGAGGCCTCTGCCTCTGATTCATAGCCTATCTTCATATTTCATCACCCTGTACTCACTGTAGAAATAAAATAACATTGTAAACAGCTCCCACTATCGCTGAATCAGCTTGTGTGTCACACAACACAGTGGGACACAATCTGTGTCAGGACACAGGAGCAGAGACAACCCTGAGGTCACTGTTAACTGCAACACTCTCTGTGTGTCAACCCCATCAAACCCTGTATCAAATTGACAGCTTTAGTAGCTCTTCCTATTGGATAGCTGCTGTTAACGTGCTGTCTGTTCTGTTCTCCCCCTGTTTAAAGGAGGAGTGATGTGTTATAATATGAGCCTTGCCTGTCCGATAAGTGATACGATAACTGTGAATGGTCGGCYATTATTAAAGATGCCGTGATATAACCTTGGGGCAGAAGCTACAGTGTCTTTCACACAGCCACCCTGAGGAATGGATGGAGGACATCCAGCTAGTCCATCTGTAGCCAATATGGCCGTAGAGCTTTGATAAATCACTTCTAAACGGACCCGCTGCTCGGATTCATCTGTTTAATCGGTTTATGGCCCAGCTAAGATGAAACCCCCAATAAACACTGGTATGGTTGTGTTGTTAATGGAGAAGGATTTAACAAGACTGGATTATTAGAGGAAATTGCTCAGTGTGGGTTTGTTTTTGTTCAACTTGTAGCGGACAACATGATGAGGATGATCTTAATTTGATCACTTTTATTGCCAACAAATTTCCTACACCACAGGTATTGCAGATGAGCTTCGTGATTTACATAAATTCCCTGAAAACCCACACTAACACGCAGTTATTTTACTGTAACAGTATTGTACTTTTCATGTTTCCTACTGTTGGCCAGCTAATAGCCTAACCACCGATCAAGCAACATTATGAACTAAACGTTCAAATCCTGTTGCTCCAGGATTATTTTGCTGTGACAATATAGGTCAAATTAAGATCCTACACCTGTAGGATAGTATAAGCTTGTTTTGAATTTAGGAAGGGCTTCCATTGGCTGTCTGCTCTGCCAGGTATATTCACCTTAAAGGATATTTAAATGCTGCTTAACAGCCTTGAAGGAATAGTTGACTCAAAATACAAATGAACATGATTTCTCCACTTACCTTGGCTGTGTTCATGTTCATTTGTATTTTCAGTGAACTTCCCCTTTAACCTCTTCTATAGAAAATACAGAAGATATACAAGACGTTACTCTTATAACTGAGGAATTACATACTAATTACTGTAATAACCACATTATAGATGTTTACGTCATAATACACGCAACATCATTCATTGATTGATTCATTAATTGATTAATTGACATTTTGCAGATGTCCTTACAGTATCTGTCTTCTGGTTTCCAGGGTTTCCCTTAGTGCCTGCATCCATCCATGCCGTGGCAAGGAAGAAGTATTTTGATGACAAGTGAGTGATGGTCCTCTGCACTAGTGTTGTAAATAAACAGAGCAGCTGTGTGGTGAGCTGCAGTAAACAGATAGAGAAAGAGAAGAAGAAGAATTCATTGTCCGTTTGTAGACTTGTGTGATGGAGAATGTTTCTCCTTCCTGTAGCTGCTGGATGAGTGTTGAGACCCACCTGCTCTACGTGGTCCACGGGCCCATCATGGCAGCACTGCTCGTAAGCTACATCCTACACTCTAGAACCTTAGAAAGTTATTTGGCTGTCCCCATAGCAGAATCCTTTGAATAACTATTTTTGGTGGCAGGTAGAACACTTTTGGTTCCAGGTAGAACATAATGGTACATGGATGTTCTTCTCGATCAAAACTTAATACGTAGGTAGCCATCATTGGACCAAAAATCATGTATTGTTATACTGTTGAATGTGCAACACATCAATCAAAGCAAATTGTGTCCTATGCTGAGGTTTAGACTTCCATTGTTTAGACAAAATCATTATAATCAGGTTAGATTGCAGCCCTTTCAGACACAGCAACCATTTTCAGACGTTTATAAAATCCCTTCTTTCTCCTCTTTCCCAGGTGAATCTGTTCTTCTTGCTGAACATCGTGAGGGTGCTGGTTACCAAGCTGAGGGACACCCACCGGGCAGAGTCTAACATGTACATGAAGGCGGTGAGAGCTACCCTGATCCTGGTCCCTCTCCTGGGCATCCAGTTTGTCATCTTCCCCTGGAGGCCAGAGAACCGTCTGGCGGGGGAGGTATACGACTACATCATGCATATACTAATGCATTACCAGGTAATCGCTATGACTACATCATSCATATACTAATGCATTACCAGGTAATCGCTATGACTACATCATGCATATACTAATGCATTACCAGGTAATGAAACTGATGGCTACGACTACATCATGCTTATATTAATGCATTACCAGGTAATCACTATGACTACATCATGCTTATATTAATGCATTACCAGGTAATATCTATATTAATATATTACCAGATAATGACTACTTCATGCATATATTAATGCATTACTAGCTCATATCTATATTAATGTATTATTAGAAAAGGACTATTAATGCATTACCAGATAATGACTGTATTGATGCATTACCAGGTAATGACTACATCATGCATATATTAATGCATTACCAGGTAATATCTATATTAATGTATTACCAGATAATGACTTTATTAATGCAGTAGCAGGTAATGACTACATCATGCATATATAAATACATTACTAGGTCATATTTATATGAATGTATTACCAATAATTACTTTATTAATGCATTACCAGGTAATGACTTTAATAATTCAATACAGGTAATGACTACGTCATGCGTATATTAATGCATTACCAGGTATGTAAGGCAATTGATTGTATGCTAGCAGAAACAGTCCTTACCAAAGCTCTGATCTGACATAAGGTATACCAAAAGGGTTCTTCAGCTGTCCCCATAAAATAACCCTTTTTGGTTCCAGGTCGAATCATTTTTGGTTCCAGGTAGACTCTCTTTACAGGGTTCTACATGGAACCAAAAAGGGTTATTTTATGGGGACAGCCGAAGAACCCTTTAGGCTCTAGATAGCAACTTTTTTTCTAAGAGTGTGTGATTGTCTTGTTTTCCCTCCAGGGATTACTAGTGGCAACGATATCTGCTTTTTCAATGGCGAGGTAAGCACTACTGTACTAACACAACACACAACACACAGGATATCTTCTTCACTCTGTGGAAACCATCAACTTCCCATTCAGTTGTACTCTTATATAATTTGTTGTTGAGGTACAGTAGACAGTATACAGTAACAGTTTAAGCTTGAACCTCTGAAGAACCCTTACCCTTTGGTATGGTAGCGTTTTAACTGAACCTCTGAAGAACCCTTACCCTTTGGTATGTAGCGTTTTAACTGAACCTCTGAAGAACCCTTACCCTTTGGTATGGTAGCGTTTTAACTGAACCTCTGAAAAACCCTTACCCTTTGGTATGGTAGCGTTTTTACATGAACCTCTGAGACCCTTACCCTTTGGTATGGTAGTTTTTAACTGAACCTCTGAAGAACCTTTACCCTTTGGTATGGTAGTGTTTAACTGAACCTCTGAAGAACCTTACCCTTTGGTATGGTAGCGTTTTAACTGAACCTCTGAGAACCCTTACCCTTTGGTATGGTAGCGTTTTAACTGAACCTCTGAAGAACCCTTACCCTTTGGTATGGTACGTTTTAACTGAACCTCTGAAGAACCCTTACCCTTTGGTATGGTATGTTTTAACTGAACCTCTGAAGAACCCTTACCTTTTGGTATGGTAGCGTTTTAACTGAACCCTGAAGAACCCTTACCCTTTGGTATGGTAGCGTTTTAACTGAACTCTTGAAGAACCCTTACCCTTTGGTATGGTAGCGTTTTAACTGAACCTCTGAAGAACCCTTACCCTTTGGTATGGTACGGTTTTATTGAACCTCTGAAGAACCCTTACCTTTTGGTAAAGTACAGTTTTAATTGAAACTCTGAAGAACCCTTACCTTTTGGTAAAGTACAGTTTTAATAGAATCTCTAAAGAACCCTTACCATTTGATATGGTAGAGCTTTAATTGAACCTCTGGCAAAGTGCAGTTTTAATTGGTCATGTTGAGGGAATGATGAGTCAGACCCCAATGAAACAGCTCATCACTGCCTGGTGGCGTTTCAGCTGTCAGGACTCGTCTGTCCCGTCATGCACACCATTTCACAGAGCATTTCCATGTCAACAGGCGGCCATCTTGTGCACCTGATAACACATAGATTTGTTTTTTTTTGACTAGTCAAGTCAGTTAAGAAARAAATATTATTTACAATGGCAGTCTACCGGGGAACAGTGGGCCTTGTTCAGGGGCAGAATGACAGATTTTTACTTTGTCAGCTCGGGGATTCGATCCAGCAACCTTTCGGTTATTGGCCCAACGCTCTAACCACAAGGCTACCTGCCACCCCGAATAATTGTGGAGATGCCGGGGATTGAACCCGGGGCCTCATACATTGACGAGTGGCCCGTGGTGATAGAGTTATCATCAATTAGTGGGAGAGAGCATTACTGCGCTGAATCTATGGAGTCAGCTGACTCCTGTACAGTAGCAGAGGCAACAGCACTAGGACCATCTCAGATGAAGAGGAAGGAAGACAAGCCTTAGAAATGCCTCAGACACTTGAATCTCTCTGGGGCGAATCATCCACCCTGTCTGTCTGTCTGTCGCTCACTCACCTCAGCCTGCAGTTGTTTGCTGTCTTACAGCGGATGTCCATAATCTAGAGTCACCAACACAAACTTGAACTTTTGAATTTTTAAGGACATTGCTGTTTTTTTTTAAAGAGACCATTCAGACTTGTTTTTAGGTAATATTGTAGATGCTGTGATCCAGAACGGCCAGAGGTTTTAACATAGGCCCACCCACCCAGTCAGTTAATAATATACATTGAGAGAATACATTTGATAGGTCAGGAGTTGCATCAGGTACTGCTTGGCCAGTCTGAGCCCAGATCAGGAGAACGAGCGACTGAGCATTTTCTTCGCTTGAGAAAGTAGAAAGAAAAACAATGCACACACCCAGAAAAACAAAGACCTTATTTGAATACACAGCATGAGGTGGAATCTGGCACTGACAAAAACACAGCGAATGAACATAGCATTCGTTCATCATCAGGCGCAGTGTTTAGTAATATTTTATACGTAGGAAATGATTTCTGGGCCGGGAAAACAGGTCAATTATTAGCTCATGCGTGAGCAACCAGGCCCCATCAGCATCTCCATCGGCCCTCGTAAACCAAGTTTGACGTGTCAGAAGAACCGATTCAGCAGTGTCGGGGGGATAAAAGACGCATTGACACAGTAAGGGAATGTTTGTTTGCTTTGCAGCATAATGGCTTTTACTGTCTCCTAATTTGGGACATTCATTTTTGGAGATGAGTTCATTGCACAATTTGATTCTGGGGCCAAACTGCCTAGACCTAGGCTGTGTCCCAATTTACACCCAATTCCATACATTCTCTATGGGCACCTTTTTCCCTAAGGGCCGTGGTCAAAAGTAGTGCAATATAAAGGGAATAATGGTGTCATTTGGGACTCAGCACTAGCTACACAGTCTGTTGAATAACTATTTGTCAAGTTACGCCAATGAGGAAAAAAGTAGTACTTATTGTTATGTTTTCTAGGTTGCATCTGAAATTGCACCCTATTCCCTATATAGTGCACTACTTTGGACCAGAGTACAAGTAGTTTATAATAAAAGTGAAATCCTGTGCACAGCAGTGTGTCTCTAGGTCCTGGTGCTGGTTTTGGAAGGAACAACTAGTATTCAAAAGCATGAGTAAAAACGGCAGACTGAAAAAAAGACAGGCAAATGTAATTTTTACTCGTTTTTCAATGCTAGTTGTTGATATGCTATGCTCTGCATCATTAGATCATGGGAGAGTGCAGTGTGTCCTGTCCTCATTTTCACTCAGTAATTGGTGTGGCATTGTTCAGGAATTAGATGTTCCCTGTGCTGGCTCAGGCCGTTCTTCTGAGAGAACTATGTCAAACACTGCTTTGCTTTCCATTTTTAGACTGCACGCCCATTCATGCAGTATAAAGTTATCACACAAGATCATTCTCCGGTTTTCATTTTTTTCTTAATCAGATTCGTGCTGTGCTGAATAATTTCATACGCKCATAATGTATAATTTACTAACTTGGTGATTTTCAAAAGAGGAACAGCAGATAAGCGAGCGTAAATACATCAATCTACTCTACCTGCACTAAACTCAGTAAGGAGAAGGTATTATCCTTCAATTAATCACAGGAAATGGGAGCCTAAATTGTGATTAAATTCTGTTTCATAACAAATTCATGTCTAAAAACTGCCATTAACATTTATCATACAAATTCACATTTCCTGTGCTCAGTCACATTACATTGATTTAATGATCATGCATATTGATGAAAATGTGTGGTTGTGCACGTAAAATGCTGTGAGGTGACATTGAGGCACTAAAATGCTGTGAGGTGACATTGAGGCACTAAAATGCTGTGAGGTGACATTGAGGTTCTAAAATGCTGTGAGGTGACAGTGAGGTACTAAAATGCTGTGAGGTGACAGTGAGGTACTAAATTGCTGTGAGGAGACAGTGAGGCACTAAAATGCTGTGAGGTGACAGTGAGGTTCTAAATTGCTGTGAGGTGACAGTGAGGTTCTAAATTGCTGTGAGGTGACAGTGAGGTTCTAAATTGCTGTGAGGTGAAGTGAGGTTCTAAATTGCTGTGAGGTGACATTGAGGCACTAAAATGCTGTGAGGTGACATTGAGGCACTAAAATGCTGTGAGGTGACATTGAGGTTCTAAAATGCTGTGAGGTGACAGTGAGGCACTAAAATGCTGTGAGGAGACAGTGAGGTTCTAAAATGCTGTAAGATGACAGTGAGGTTCTAAATTGCTGTGAGGTGACAGTGAGGTTCTAAAATGCTGTGAGGTGAAAGTGAGGTACTAAATTGCTGTGAGGTGACAGGAGGTACTAAAATGCTGTGAGAGACAGTGATGTACTAAATTGTTGTAAGGTGACAGTGAGGCACTAAAATGCTGTGAGGTGACATTGAGGTTCTAAAATGCTGTGAGGAGACATTGAGGTCTAAAATGCTGTGAGGAGACAGTGAGGTACAAACAGACCATGTGTCTTTTTGCTGTTCACCTGTCCGTGCTAATGTGTCTCACTGTGTGTCTGTAAAACCCTGATGAAGGCAACAGGCTGAAATGCAGCGATTTTAATTATAAAGAAGTTTTATGTACTTCCTTAGTCCTCCAAGAGTAGCTTAATATGGTTGTTCTCTATCTCTGCTTCTCTCTCTCTTCTCTCTCGCGTCTCTCTCCTCTCTCCTCTCTTCCTCATCTCTCTCTCTCTCTCTCCTCTTGCTCTCTCTCTCTCTCTCTCTCTCTCATCCTCTCCCTCTCAGTCTCTCATCTCTCCCGTCTCTCTCTCCTATCTCTCTCTTCTCTCGTCTCTCTCTTTCGCGTCTGTGTCTTTATGTATCCGTTTGAGTGTGGTCTCACCCCATGTAGAGAATACAGTTTATAAACTATGAATATCTTTTTCTCAGGTGCAGGCGCTCGTCGAAGAGGACAGGTGATTCAAGTACTAAAGGCCCAGTGGGGTCAGAGACGCTTAGGGACCCCTGCTCCATGCGCTCGTTGCTACTATAAGACCTCCATACAGAAGACCGCCACAATCCATCACTAGAGGTCCCGCCTTCATGTACCACCACGACTGCAACAGCGAACACTTAAACGGCAGACACACCTCTGAGGACTCTGAGCTGGTGGCTCTTAAGACAGGGGAGACGTACGCCTGACAAGCGGGAGGCACTCTGAGTGTGGGAGGAGAAAAGAGTTAGTAGAGGAATCAAGATGGAGACATTTCTCTACTATCTAACATGAAACAAAGTTTCCCAGCGGTCCCCGTTCCCCATCTCAGAGACAGAACGAGGGGGTAAGCCCCAGACTGTGAAGGAGAAGACAGTGTGTGTCTGGACAGTGATACAGTATCTCTCCCATGACTTGGCCAACGATGGCTGATGCTTCTTTACATGACATTGCTGCTGCTGTGGCTGATTTTAAAAACATTATAAGATATACATGAAACGGGAGTCGAGTTTGAAATGTGACACGTCCTAAAGCTGCTATTTGTGGCTGCTATTTGTGGAGCTCTTCCTACACATCATGGGGACGTTGAGGATGATGGTGATGGTGAAATGGWTGATGATGATGAAACTGTATTGTTGCTTCGTCTATACCAAAGGGTGTGTGGGTTCGGCTGCCATAGGCATGCTCTGCGTGAACTGAATCCAACACTGAAGCGACCGACAGTGTCCATGACACGTGAGATCAAAGGTTGACAAAGGCTCCCYGTACCTAAGCTCTGGAATCCTGTACATATTTGTTTCACCAGTTTCACTTTAAAAGTGTCAAAGGGTGTTTTAGAAGATTCTATTTTTCGGACTAAATGTTTTTGTTCTTGTCAACGACTTGTTCTTTAAATACCTGCTATCTGTCCTGTGAAGCTAGTTTGCYCCGCCAGACTGCTTTGCTGTTAGTACAGCTGCTGACTGTTCTTGTGGTGTTTCTGTCAGAAGGCCTGGATTTAAAGAGTGCAGAAGATACAGAACGCCTTGATATGGGCTCAAAAGAGAGAGAGTAAAAAGGATTGATTAACTTAAAATAAAAAGCAAGATATGGAATGACATAGGTAACGCATTTGGAAGCCATTTTGAGTACCACATGGCTCTAGCGGGGAGACTATTTCAGTGAAATGGTCTTGTCTATTGTTTGCCGTGTCCATTTGCCAAAAGGTCTAAAGTGAAGCTTGTATGATTACCGAAGAATCATTATGTTATGTTTTGTGCTTAAATTAAGGCTATTTGAATATGTTCAAATTTATTTTCTTTGTCAAATCGTTTAGGAATAGAAATAACATGGAATGAGGAGAGAAAATKAGTAAATACATTAAGGCTACCTGCACAGTGTTGCTATATCAACAATTATAATTTTCAATACAATTATCTAAATTGAAAACATGATTACCTCGAAGAAGCGTTTTCCTTCCATTGTACAGAATCTGTTAAATCGTTCTAACTGAGGGCTATTTCAAACAACTCTCTTGTGGTGAATACTACAGAATATGTATTTTCATTCACCTACAGATGTAGGATCTTAATTTGAGCCAGTTTGTTACAGCAGGAAAAGAATCCTGCAGCAACAGGAAATGTACATTTTTACATGGATAATAATGAGTAGACATTTTCTTTTGTCGGGGTTGATACATTTTTTGGAAGGATAAATCAAGTCTGAAATTTCAAAGTGACAAATACAATTTGATTTCATTTTAAACCCCAGGAAAGTTGAAATCAAATTAAGATCCTACATCTGTAATATATCATGCCCTTAAATTATCATGCTCTTGGATCCTGAATTAAAGTCTGAGGCATTTCAGAAAGTGTAATGTGGAATCCTTTGCTCTTAGCTAATCTGGTAGCGCAGGCTAATTTCTAGGAGTGTGATTTTGGTTTTGTGTCACAAAGGCTGTCTTAAGGAGTCAGGAATAGAAACGCAATCTCTTGTTTACCGTCACTGCATGCAGGTGGTCTCCTCAACAAGCACCTTCTGTTTCATAGAAATGTAAATGTTAACCTTCAAATGTGTTCCTTTGGAAATTGCACAACCAAAATTGATTTCTAGAATGGACACTGAAAACCATTGAAATTGAACGAAATGGCTCAGCACACTGCTTTGTATTGAATTAAAGGAGATGTGTGTGTGTGTGTGTGTGTGTGTGTGTGTG
>NC_036870.1:26351031-26358100 GCF_002910315.2 Salvelinus sp. IW2-2015
TGTGTGGTGTGTGTGTGTGTGTGTGTTTGTGTGGTGTGTGGTGTGTGTGTGTGTGTGGTGTGTGTGTGTGTGTGGGTGTGTGTGTGTGTGTGTGTGAGAGTGGCTGTCACTTAGCTCTTGATTATTGTTTGCGATCATTGATGTCGTGTGTGTGTGTGTGTGTTGTGTGTGTGTTGGTGTGTGTGGTTGTTGTGTGTGTGTGTGTTGTGTGTGTGTGTGGGTGTTGTGTGTGTGGTTTATCAGTGTGTAAAATGCAGATAGTGATACCATGAGACCTTGGGGCCTTACTAGTCCAGATTATCCCATCTTCACATGGTTTTTTAAGCATAGACATCTGCTAGGTGAACTCGGAAAGGAATACGGCTCTGAGCTGGGCCCTGTCTGGATATAGTGTAAGCAGTAATGTTATCGAGACAGGTACAGGTACTTCATCACCGATGACAACCATGGGGCCTCATTTATAAAAAAGATGTGTTACTCACAGATTAATCCTAAATTGTGCTACAATCGCATTTATAAATGAGGGCCCCAGGGTGCCAGACCCATATGCAAGAACTAGTTTTTGGACCTGAATGCGAAGACACATTTTCTTTTGGGGACAATACAGTTAATTGTGCCAATCTAATTTTTTATATCTCAAACTATAAGGCAAGATAAAGTAAATCTTTAGCAGCTTACTCAAATGAAAATACTCTGCTCCAATCGTCTTTGCTGATGTCGGCCAAGCATGGAAGAATTTGACAAACGGTGACAACAGTTTGAAAGGTTAGAAGAACAAGACCAATTGATAGGTTCTAAGACAGCTAATTCTGTCTGTTTGAACCAGAGAAAGGCTTTAACCGCTGTGAAGTGGATTTTAAAAAAGGTTTTTGATCCATCCATCTTTGGGTTTTAGTTTGTTTCTGGAAATGAAATACCAGTGTATAGGTTTTTATTTAAAATTTGGGAGATACATTTTTATCTTGTGTATATTTAGTATTAATGGTCATTTGTCCTGTGCCCATGTTCACATGACAGCAGAGTTTGTGTGTGTAATAGATGTGAAGTGTTATCAACGCTGTTGTTTCCGGTCATCTTTGTTCGCCACGTAGGTGCTGGTACTTTCTCGACACTCTGCCACAGTGCTTGGTTGTAACGCGTCTTATATTCATATAGAAGAGAGAACACACACTGTTTTGTAAAATGCAACAAAGTGACCGAGGACATCGGCTTGTTTTAGAAAGGCTATTATACGAGAACGGAGAAAGACCCTGTAGTAGAAGAGTCTCCTAGTGTGCTTATCTTGCTATTCTTTCCTAAATACTAATAGCAAACCTGTAGGACTTTTAGGCAACAAACCTTGGTGTGTTGTGTGTGTGTGTGTGTGTGTGTTGTGTGTGTGTGTGTGTGTGTGTGTGTGTGTGTGTGTGTGTGGTGTGTGTGTTGTGTGTGTGTGTGTGTGTGTGTGGTGTGTGGTGTGTGTGGTGTGTGTGTGTGTGGTGTGTGTGTGTTGGTGTTGTGTGTGTGTGTGTTGGTGTGTTGTGTGTGTGTGTGTGTGTGTGTGTGTGTGTGTTGTTGTGTGGTGTGGTGTGTGTGTGTGTGTGTGGTGTGTGTGTGTGTGGTGTGTGTGTGTGTGTGTGTGTGTTTTAAAGGGGAGCAAGAAAGGAAACTGGATTTAAAAGTTTTAAAATACCCTCAACATCACAATCCACTGTTTATTTTGTACCCCAAATTACCCTCCTAAAGTTTAAAGGGCACGGACTTTAAAATCTAGCTTCTGTCCGATGCTGGTAATAGCAGCGAGCTCAGTTAGAGATAATATGTGGGAATGTGTATGTGCGTGTGGCAATTGTGAGTATGTTGATGGAATGACGATGTATTCGTGAGATTGGACTATTTCTGGCGTCGTCACCACATCATTTCATCACCGTCATATCGTATGCTTCTGATACCCCCATTATACAACACAAATGCTGTATATTCCATATATAGTCACTACTTTTGACGCAGGGCAATTAGGCGCTCTGGTCAAAAGTAGTGGCACTATGAAGGGGAAAGGGTGCCCATATCTCCCCGGGTGGCGCAGTGGTCTAAGGCACTGCCATCGCAGTGCTAGCTGCGCCACACCAGAAGTCCTGGTTCGCCGAGGCAATTTCACATGCCCAGCCTGGTGCAGCCCGGCCGCAACCGGATTATCTAGTAGTGGGGGCGACGCACAATTGGCTAAGCGTCGTCCGGGATTAAGGGAGGGTGGGCCTGGTAGGAGGGTGGCCGTAGGGATATCCTTGTCTGCAGTAAATGTAAAAAAAATGTTATAAAATGTATGCACTCTAAAACTGTAGTTCGCTCTGGATAAGAGCGTCTGCCTAAATGACTAATGTAGAATCAAAATTGGAGATACAGTTTAAAGTCCTGGGCACATGTCAGATCCCAGTTGTCCTCGTGAAAAGGACAGTTCTCCCATCAGTAGAAACTGGTTGTTTACATGTCATAAGTAGGCCCAAGCTTTTTGCTTTTCTAAGAGCCCGCCCGCAACTAGCAGGCGTACTATTACACTAAGGACAATTTCAAGGTGCTGTTGGTTTCTTAATAGCAACGCATAAACCATAGTAAGTCAGTACAATGAGTTGGATATCAATAGCTGCTGATTACAAATAGCGTGTTTTACCAATATCTTAATACAGGCAAAACCAACCTCCATGAGAACTGATCAGTTTTAATTTGAATAGTGTTCAACTAATCTTGGAAAAGTGGACTGAGGAGAAATGAAGCGTATGTGCCAGAAAGAGACCCTGCTCAAGATGGAGCCGGGTTTCATATTCATTTGTCTCTGTATTTTTATTAATCTGACATTGGGTGGGAAAGTAATCAAACTTTTAACTGTTGCAGGATGTAACCGTTAAAACCAAAAAAGATAAGCCTGTTATTGAAACCCATTTACTCAGTCATAAGGATTGGGATTAAGCGTCCAAACCCCTACACAGAGATCTTACTGAGGATCACCTGTAACGGACGGGGGTGCTGTAGGGTCCCTCAGAGTCACTCTGCGTCGAAGTTGGCTCCTCCTCTTGTTCGGATGCGGCGTTCGGAACGGTCGAGACGTGTCACCGCGACATTCTCCCGTCGTGCTTCTACCATCGCCTCTTTCCATTTTTTTCCATTGTTCATTTGTTTTGGTCTTTTCCGCTCATACCCTGGTTCACATTCCACTACATCAACCTGCATATATAATATATTCCTTCTGTTCCGACCATGTCTTTGTGCTGGGAATTGTTTTTGGTTACGGCTGTTTTTGTATTGACGGCCGCCTAGCTGGTTTTTTTTTTTTTACCACCCGGGTACTATGTTTCAACCGGAAGTATGTTAAATTGGTTAAATCATTTTTGCTTTTTGACGTGTTGTCGCGGCTTTGCACTTTGTGGCCTTTGGCCCGCCTGGAACACGGCTTACTTGTATATAATCATCGCTTCCACTTATAAACATTTGTAGTACGGAGGGGTAGTACTATTTTAGGAGCAGACCCACAGCGCTGTATTTACAGCTTATTCACGCTCCTCAGAGGGGAGGGTCAGGATCTTACAGAATTAAGGGGTGCACTTTTACCTTATGAATAACCTCATGCAGGTGGAATCACACCACTCATCTTAACAATAGTAGATCACTACTCTTCTTTTTAAAGGGGGGAGGGGTGGGCGTTAGGAGGTTATATCCTTTTTATCTATGCCTCGAGGTGATTGCCTTAATATTGAGGTGGGGGTTATCAGGCTGTCTCCGGAAGGTGGTGATTGACTCGCTGACCTGCGTTACATGTGAGGGAAGTTTGGTTCCAAACCCAATTGGGGGGGTGCAGAAGCAAGCCGAACAGCTTTTTGAGACTGGGGGCTGAGCGGAACTGTATCTTTGCCTCTGGCATGAGGTAGGGAGGCCGCACGCAGGGGCCAGAGGTGCGATTGAACGCATGCCTTGTTGGGTGTGGGGCCTGATCAATGGCCCTGAAGGTACGGAGGTGCCTGTCCAGTGCCCTCGTCTCTATAAACAGCTCCGTAGGCAGATCCATGGTCTTGTAGCGGATGCCGAGCTTCAACTGGAAGCCATGTGGAGGAGCGGAGGAAGCGGCGGCGGTGCGTGAGAGCACTATGGGAAGGTTGAACACACACGGGGCTTGCGGCGTTCTGGATGGGTTGTAGGGTTTCTATGGCAACAGGGGCAGAGCCAGCCACAGCGAGTTGCAATAATCCAGACGGGAGATAAAGTGCCGCGTGGGATTAGGGACAACCCCTGCGCTGCTTCGTGTGTGGAGGCAGGGTCGTCTCTGCGAATGTTGTAGAGCATGGAGAAACCTACAGAACGGGGTCACTCGCGCCTTGATGTTGAGTTGGAGAACGACAGGGTCGTTGTCGATCACGCCCAAGAGGTTCTTAGCGCTCTGGGAGGAGGACACAAATGGAGTTGTCAACCCGTGATGCGAGATCATGGCTAGGGCAGTCCTCCGGAGGAAAGAGCAGCTCCGTCTTGGCCACTCGAGGTTGCCGGGGCTTTGAAGTGGTGATCATCTCGTCATCCAACTGATACTGTCTGGCACCGATCGAGTAATTCATGCAGAGATGGCGAAGTTTTGGTTTCCCAACGTTTTTTTCGCCACATTGTGTGTGTGTGTGTGTGTGTGTGTGTGTGTTTATCAGTGTGTAAAATGCAGATAGTGATCCATGAGCCTTGGGGCCTTCTGATGTCCAGATTAATCCCATCTTCACATGGTTTTTAAAGATAGACATCTGCTAGGATTGAACTCGGAAAGGAAGTACGGCTCTGGAGCTGCCCTGATCTGGATATAGTGTAGCAGTATGTTACTGTAGACAGGTACAGGTACTTCAGTACCGATGACAACCAGGGGCCTCATTTATAAAAAGATTTGTACTCACAGATTTAATCCTAAATTGTGCATACAATGCCATTTATAAATGAGGCCCCAGGTGCCCAGACCCATTGCAGACTAGTTTGGACCTGAATGCCGAAGACACATTTTCTTTTGGGGACAATACAGTTAATTGTGCCAATCTAATTTATTTTATATCTTCAAATTCTATTAGGCCAAGATAAAGTAAATCTTTACACTTACTCCAATGTTAATACTCTGCTTCCAATGTCTTTGCTGATGTCGGGCCAGCATGGAAGATTTGACACGGTGACAATCAGTTTGAAAGGTTAGAAGAAGACCAATTGATGAGGTCTCTAAGAGCTAATTCTGTCTGTTTGATACCAGGGAAGGCTTTAACCGCTGTGAAGTGGATTTAAAAAAGGTTTTGATCCATCCATCTTTTGAGGTTTATTTGTTCTGGATATGAATACCATGTTAAGGTTTTTATTTTAATTTGGAGGAATAATTTTACTTGTGTATATTTAGTATGTACATGGTCATGTTGTCCTGTGCCCATGTCAACATGACAGCAGAGTTTGTGTGTGTAATAGATGTGAAGTGTTTCAACCGCTGTTTTCGGTTCTTTTGTTTCGCTTGTGTTTGGCTCTCGACCTCTAAGTGCTTTGTGTGGCGTTATTTCAAAGAAAACAAAAACAGTGTTTTGTAAAATGCACAAAGTGACCAGCTGTTTGTTTGAAAGCTATTTCAAACAGAAATATATTCCTAAAAGATTCCCTGTTGTGTCTGTTCTTTCTTTCCTACAATACTATGCAACCTGTAGGACTTAGGAACAAACCTTTGTGTGTGTGTGTGTGTGTGTGTGTGTGTGTGTGTTTTAAAGGGAGCAGAAGAAACTGGATTTAAAAGTTTTAAAATACCTCAACATCACAATCCCCACTGTATTATTTTGTACCCAAATTACCCCCCTAAATGGTTTAGGCATACTTTAAAATCTAGTCTTCTGTCCGGATAAAATACACATTTCAGGTTTCAGAGGATTTGCATTGTGAGTATGTGATGGAAACGATGTATCGTGAGATTGACTATATTCCTGCTCTCTCATTCATCAACCGTCATACAGTAATGCTTCTGATACCCATTATACAACACAAATGCTGTATATTCCATATATAGTGCACTACTTTTGACCAGGGCCAATAGGGCTCTGGTCAAAAGTAGTGCACTATGAAGGGAATAGGGTGCCATATCTCCCGGGTGGCGCAGTGGTCTAGGGCACTGCATCGCAGTGCTAGCTGCGCCACCAGAGTCTCTGGGTTCGCGCCCAGGCTCTGTCGCAGCCGGCCGCAACCGGGAGATCTGTGGGGCGACGCACAATTGGCATAGCGTCGTCCGGGTTAGGGAGGGTTTGGCCGGTAGGGAGGGTTTGGCCGGTAGGGATATCCTTGTCTCAGTATGTAAAAAAAAATGTTATAAAATGTATGCACTCTACTGTAAGTCGCTCTGGATAAGAGCGTCTGCTAAATGACTAAAATGTAAATCTAAAATTGGAGATACAGTTAAAGTCTGGGCACATCAGATCCCAGTTGTCCTCTGAAAAGGACAGTTCTTCCCATCAGTAGAATCTGGTTGTTATCATCCTAATAGGCCAAGCTTTTGCTTTTCTAAGAGCCCCCGCAACTATGCAGCGTCTATTACACTAAGGACAATTTCAAGGTCTGTTGGTACGCTGCATAGTGTGCGGGGCCTCTTAGAAAAGCAAAAGCTTGGCCTATTAGGATGATAACAACCAGATTCTACTGATGGGAAGAACTGTCCTTTTCAGAGGACAACTGGGATCTGATGTGCCCAGACTTATACTGTATCTCCAAATTTTAGATTTACATTTTAGTCATTTAGCAGACGCTCTTATCCAGAGCGACTTACAGTAGAGTGCATACATTTATAACATTTTTTTTTACATACTGAGACAAGAGATATCCCTACCGGCCAAACCTCCCTACCACGGCCAACACTCCTCCCTTAACCCGGACGACCGCTATGCCAATTGTGCGTTCCGCCCCACAGACCTCTCCCCGGGTTGCGGCCCGCGCTGCGCCAGAGCTGGGCGGAACTCGCATAGACTTCTGGTGGCTCGCACGCTTAGTGCACTGCGATGCAGTGCTCTTTAGACACTGCGCCACTGCCGGTGAGATATGTAAGGCAGGCCCAACCCCT
>NC_036870.1:26363169-26377102 GCF_002910315.2 Salvelinus sp. IW2-2015
CTATTACACTAAGGACAATTTCAAGGTCTGTTGGTTCTTTATAGCACCGCTATACCATAGTAAGTCAGTAACAATGATGTTGGATATCAAATAGCTGCTATTCAAATAGCTGTTTTACAATATCTTATACAGGCAAACCCCAACCCATGAAACTGAATCATTAAATGATAGTGTTCAACTTGAAAGTGGAGAGGAAAATGAAGCAGTATGCAAAGAGACTCCTGCTCAAGATRGAGCGGGTTCATATTCATTTGTCTCTGTATTTATTAATAGACAATGGGGGGAAATAATCAAACTTTACTGTTGCAGGAATGTACCGTTTAACCTGTTTATTGAAACCCATTTACTCAGTCATAAGGATTGGATAGATGCATAACCCCACACAGCAGATCTTATTGAGGGATCACCTGTCACGACGTCCGCCGAAGTTGGCTCCCCTCCTTGTTCGGGCGGCGTTCGGCGGTCGACGTCACCGGCCTTCTAGCCATCGCCGCTCCATTTTTCATTGTTCCATTTGTTTTGTCTTGTTCCCCTCATACCTGGTTCACATTCCCTAATCAACTGCATATATATATTCCTCTGTTCCCCCATGTCTTTGTGTGGGATTGTTTTGTTACGTGTTTTGTATTGACACGCCTAGCTGGTTTTTCCCCCGGGTACTATGTTTCAACCCGGAGTATGTTTAATTGTTAAACATTTTTGCTTATTTGTGACTTTGTCGCGCTTTGCACTTTTGCCTTTGGCTGGAGGTTTGTTGGACACTGTTGCGTCCGTCTGTTGTTTGCTTCTGCCGAATAAAGTGTGGGCCTGATCACAACTCTCTGCTCTCCTGCACCTGACTTCATCACCAGTAGTGCACACGCTGACATCACCAGTCATGGTAAATTCCCCACCTGATTATTCCAAGGCAGGATAACAAGAGAAAATAATATCTGAATTCATTATGGAAATAGGATGCACCCTAAATGGCACCTTATTCCCAAAATAGCGCACTACCTTTGACCAGAGCCCTATGGGACCTGATCAAAAGTAGTGCACTGTATAGAGAAAAGGGTGCCATTTGGGGTGCATTYTATTTCCATAATGAATTCAGATATTATTTTCTCTTTGTATCCTACCTTGGAATAATCAGGTGGGGAATTTACCATGAATGTAAAGTTTTATGAATATGTTGTATCATTTTCTCATGCATTCAAACTAAGTAACAGTAGACCTCTCTCAGAGCTCAGTCATAGACATACATAGATAGACCCAGCGGTGCATGAAAGGGACTCCAAATCCCTTGTTGTTGGAGAGCATTTTGTTCTCTTCCTCTTGGATGGGTATCTCTGTGTCCTCTAGTCTCCCACGCTGAGACGCCAGTCCCCACCGTGTCTCCTCTAGTCTCCCACGCTGAGACGCCAGTCCCCACCGTGTCTTCCTCTAGTCTCCCACGCTGAGACGCCAGTCCCCACCGTGTCTCCTCTAGTCTCCCCACGCTGAGACGCCAGTCCCCACCGTGTTCTCCTCTAGTCTCCCACGCTGAGACGCCAGTCCCCACCCGTGTCTCCTCTAGTCTCCCACGCTGAGAACGCCAGTCCCCACCGTGTCTCCTCTAGTCTCCACGCTGAGACGCCAGTCCCCACCGTGTCCCTCTAGTCTCCCACGCTGAGACGCCAGTCCCCACCGTGTCTCCTCTAGTCTCCCACGCTGAGACGCCAGCCCCACCGTGTCTCCTCTAGTCTCCCACGCTGAGACGCCAGTCCCACCGTGTCTCCCTAGTCTCCACGCTGAGACGCCAGTCCCCACCGTGTCTCCTCTAGTCTCCCACGCTGAGACGCCAGTCCCCACCGTGTCTCCTCAGTCCCCACGCTGAGACGCCAGTCCCCACCGTGTCTCCTCTAGTCTCCCACGCTGAGACATCAGACCCCACCGTGTCTCCCCTAGTCTCCCACGCTGAGACGCCAGACCCCACCGTGTCTCCCTAGTCTCCCACGCTGAGACATCAGACCCCACCGTGTCTCCCTCAGTCTCCCACGCTGAGACACCAGACCCCACCGTGTCTCCTCTAGTCTCCCACGCTGAGACGCCAGCCCCACCGTGTCTCCTCTAGTCTCCCACGCTGAGACGCCAGACCCCACCGTGTCTCCTCTAGTTTCTCCCACGCTGAGACGCCAGTCCCCACCGTGTCTCCTCTAGTCTCCCACGCTGAGACGCCAGTCCCCACCGGTCTCCTCTAGTCTCCACGCTGAGACGCCAGTCCCCACCGTGTCTCCTCTAGTCTCCCACGCTGAGACGCCAGTCCCACCGTGTCTCTCTAGTCTCCCACGCTGAGACGCCAGTCCCCACCGTGTCTCCTCTAGTCTCCCACGCTGAGACGCCAGTCCCACCGTGTCCTCTTAGTCTCCCACGCTGAGACGCCAGTCCCCACCGTGTCTCCTCTAGTCTCCCACGCTGAGACGCCAGTCCCCCACGTGTCTCCTCTAGTCTCCCACGCTGAGACATCAGACCCCCACCGTGTCTCCCTAGTCTCCCACGCTGAGACCCAGACCCCACCGTGTCTCCCCTAGTCTCCCACGCTGAGACACAGACCCCACCGTGTCTCCTCTAGTCTCCCACTCTGAGACGCCAGTCCCCACCGTGTCTCCTCTAGTCTCCCACGCTGAGACGCCAGACCCCACCGTGTCTCCTCTAGTCTCCCACGCTGAGACGCCAGACCCCACCAAGTCTCAAATCAAATCAAGTTTTATTCAAATCAAATTGTATTCTCACATACACATGGTTAGCAGATGTTAATGCGAGTGTAGCGAAATACTTGTGCTTCTAGTTCCGACAATGTAGTAATAACCAACGAGTAAGAACCTAACAATTCCACAACTACTACCTTATACACACAAGTGTAAAGGGATAAAGAATATGTACATAAAGATATATGAATAAGTGATGGTATAGAACAGCATAGGCAAGATGCAGTAGATGGTATCGAGTACAGTATATACATATGAGTGAGTAATGTAGGGTATGTAAACATAAAAGTGGCATAGTTTAAAGTGGCTAGTGATACATATATTACATAAAGATGGCAAGACGCAGTAGATGATATAGAGTACAGTATATACATATACATTATATTAAGTGGCATTGTTTAAGTGGCTAGTGATACATTTTTGATCAATTTCCATCAATTCCATTATTAAAGTGAGCTGGAGTTGGGTCAGTATGTTGGCAGCAGCCACTCAATGTTAGTGGTGGCTGTTAACAGTCTGATGGCCTTGAGATAGAAGCTGTTTTTCAGTCTCTCGGTCCCTGCTTTGATGCACCTGTACTGTCCTCGCCTTCTGGATGAAGCGGGGTGAACAGGCAGTGGCTCGGGTGGTTGTTGTCCTTGATGATCTTTATGGCCTTCCTGTGACATCGGATGGTGTAGGTGTCCTGGAGGGCAGGTAGTTTGCCCCCAGTGATGCGTTGTGCAGACCTCACTACCCTCTGGAGAGCCTTGCGGTTGTGGGCGGAGCAGTTGCCGTACCAGGCGGTGATACAACCCGACAGGATGCTCTCGATTGTGCATCTGTAGAAGTTTGTGAGTGCTTTTGGTGACAAGCCAAATTTCTTCAGCCTCCTGAGGTTGAAGAGGCGCTACTGCGCCTTCTTCACAACGCTGTCTGTGTGGGTGACCAATTCAGTTTGTCCGTGATGTGTACGCCAGGAACTTACAACTTTACTACCCTCTCCACTACTGTCCCGTCGATGTGGATAGGGGGGTGCTCCCTCTGCTGTTTCCTGAAGTCCACAATCATCTCCTTTGTTTTGTTGACGTTGATGTGAGGTTATTATCCTGAACACACACTCCGAGGGCCCTCACCTCCTCCCTGTAGGGCGTCTCGTCGTTGTTGGTAATTAGCCTACCACTGTAGTGTCATCCGCAAACTTGATGATTGAGTTGGAGGCGTGCATGGCCACGCAGTCGTGGTGAACAGGGAGTACAGGAGAGGGCTCAGAACGCACCCTTGTGGGGCCCCAGTGTTAGGGATCAGCGGGGTGGAGATGTTGTTACCTACCCTCACCACCTGGGGCGGCCCGTCAGGAAGTCCAGTACCCAGTTGCACAGGGCGGGGTCGAGACCCAGCTTGATGACGAGTTTGGATGGTACTATGGTGTTAAATGCTGAGCTGTAGTCGATGAACAGCATCTCACATAGGTATTCCTCTTGTCCAGATGGGTTAGGGCAGTGTGCAGTGTGGTTGCGATTGCGTCGTCTGTGGACCTATTGGGGCGGTAAGGAAATTGGAGTGGTCTAGGGTGTCAGGTAGGGTGGAGGTGATATGGTCCTTGACTAGTCTCTCAAAGCACTTCATGATGACGGAAGTGAGTGCTACGGGGCGGTAGTCGTTTAGCTCAGTTACCTTAGCTTTCTTGGGAACAGGAACAATGGTGGCCCTCTTGAAGCATGGGAACAGCAGACTGGGATAAGGATTGATTGAATATGTCCGAAACACACCAGCCAGCTGGTCTGGCATGCTCTGAGGACGCGACTGGGAATGCCGTCTGGGCCTGCCAGCCTCTAGTCTCCCACGCTGACACGCCAGGCCCAGCCATGTCTCCTCTAGTCTCCCACRCTGAGACGCCAGACCCCACCGTRTCTCCTCTAATCGCCCACGCTGAGACGCCAGACCCCACCAAGTCTCCCACGCTGAGACGCCAGGCCCAGCCACGTCTCCTCTCGTTCCCTCTCAAGCTGAGACGCCAGACCCCGCCACGTCTCCTCTCGTTCTCCTCCCAAGCCGAGATGCCAGACCCAGCCACGTCTCCTCTCGTTCCCTCTTCCTTCCTTCCTTTTTTCCTTCCAATTTCCTAAGGCTCATTCCATGGATTACAGACCTTCTCCAGATTTGTTTATGGAGCAGTTTTATTTTGGTATTCCTCCATATGCTGGTGTTGTTAGCTCCCTGCTGAGATAGCGGATCTTCTGCCAAAGACACCACAAAGATGTGGTCAATCTAGTCGTCACTATCTGGTGATGCTAGAAATTATGCTTTTCTAACCAGAAATCACAAATCTTGACCTTCACCCTTAAAGACAGTTTGCGTCCCAAATGGCACCCTATTTCCTATATAGTGCATTACTTTTGACTAGGGCCCGTAGGGCTTTCATCAAAAGTAGTGCACTATGTGTAAAAAGTAGTGCACTATGTAGGGAATAGAGTGCAATTTGGGATGCTGGCAGACTCAGCGATATGACGTCATCATACACAGTAGGACAACCACCTACTTAGCTTACAGACGTCTGACACTACAGGTGCTTCCTGTTGTCTAATTCATCTATTGTGTTATTTTACACAATTTCAATGACAACAGAAGATGCACAAAAGGCCATAAAAACACATTGCCATTTGGTAAAGTGAAGCACACTCCTCTCTGACATCAGAGCTTTGTCCCTGGGCTTGCTTCTGATCCCATCCTCCCACGTTTTGAAGAGCTTGTCGAATTATTAACAAAACACACAACAATAACACTTTTATTGAATTTTAAATGGTACTTGAAGGTGTGTGTCTCGCTGTCAAATTAGCATCCCTCAGATGTCTTCTGAGACCTTGAACAGTGGTGATCATCACATKAAATAACTCCTTCAAGGATTACAATACGACGCACACGGTCTAATCATCAACATTGAGTTTAGTAGCATAAATCCTTTGATTTTAGGGAGTGTTACAATAGCTACAATACACACAGTGTGATAATCTTTATTGGCTATTATGATGAAAATCCTTTGATATTAAAAGGATACTTCAGGATTTTGGAAATGTCTTGTCTCTGCGTGCAGTTTGAAGTGCAGTTGCTAAATAGCATTAGCACAATGCCTGGAAGTCTATGGTAACTGCTAGCATTCTAGTAGATACCATAAACTTCCAGTCATTGCGCTAACACTAGTTAGCATTGGCTCACGAAACTACCTCTAACTTCATCATACTGGATGCAGATAAAGGGCCTCATTGCCAAAATCTTGAAGTAGCCCTTTAAGTAGAAATAACTAAATAATGTCCCTCGGAGCACCCCTTAATCCATTCATGTAACATTTACTTTCAATTTATATTAGCATCTTTTTTTAGTGAGGATGTATATTTGTAAAGCAGGGGATGGGACAATAGACTAACGAACATCAGAGACTGGGCTTGAAAGCCTGCATGTTGTCATTCATCGCAACCTAGTGCTGCCATTCATAACCAACCTAGTGCTGCCATTCATAACCAACCTAGTGCTGCCATTCATAACCAACCTAGTGCTGCCATTCATAATCTAGTGAGAGATATCCTCCCTCTCGCTCTCGAGTAGGACAATCAACAGACCACCCCCCTCTCCTCTCGATAGTTGTCATGCATTCAATAAACAACGTAGTGAGCTACGCACAATAGTACTCACCCTTAACACCTCTCATCGACTGATATAAGATACCAGCAGCTTCCCTCCTACTCGTCTCGCTCGCTTGACATGGTGGAACACAACAGATCCACCCTTACTCGCGCCTCACTCGGCAATTGGTTTAGAGAGAAACACAACATCCTTCCCTCTCCTCATCAATGTTAGTGATAAACAGGTCCTCCCCTTCTCTCAGTGCTCGCAATGTTAACAAGTAAGCCCAACACCAGTCCTCCCCTCTCCCCTCATCGTATGTCATGGCCATTTATCATCAAACCAACCATAAAAGTCCTCGCTCTGTCTTCCCCTTCAATATTGTTCATAGGACACAAAAACCTAGTCCTCCACCCCGCCCCCGCCAAATTCCATCTCCCCCACCCACACCGCTCAGTATGTCGTTGTTAGCGCCATATCTACCCATAACGCAACAGTCCTCCTCCCTCCTCAATTGTAGGATACACAGTCCTCCCTCTCCTCAATGGTTAGGATACAACAAGTCCCTGCCTCTCCTCTCGATAGTTAGGATAACAGTCCTCCCCTCCCCTCATGTTAAGGACAACAGTCCTCCCTCTCTTACGCTCCTCGCTAGAGCTGCTATTAGCGATAACTCACACAACAAGATCCTCCTCTCCCCCTCCAATTTAGTGTAGTGATAGCGAACACTACTCTTCCCTCTCCTCTCGATCGATTAGGAACCAAACACAACATACCTCTCTACTCGCTCTCGAGCTTTAGGGCCATTCATAACGCAAAGCACAGACAGTCCTCCTCTCCTGCTCCGATGTAGGACACTAGATCCTGCAATTATCAGCTACCTTACACCCAACCTCCTCCTCGATGTATAAGTGCTACTAACCCGAACAGTCCTCATCTCTCCCTCTCGATGTATAGGACCACACAAACAGTCCCGCCCTCTCCTCTCAGACTGTTAGGGTAACAGAAAATGATGTCAAATTCATAAAATAAAAAAAACAACAGTCCTCCCTCTCTCTACGCTGGCTCTCGATGTTAGGGACACACACAGATTCCTCCCTCCTTCTTCAAGGTATTCACCAAGACCATACAATACAGTCGTTCTCCTGTCTCTCCCTGCATCCCAAATTGCGTTAAGCAAGGGCCACTATCAGATGACACTGTCCTGCCCATCCAATATCACCCTAACACCAATTTAGTTAGTACAGCGCTAACATCCGTCCCCACTTCTCTCACTCTTACAGATTGGGTTAGACCTAGGAGAAGTGATTAGACCAAATCGACTAAGTGCTGTAGGCTGCATTTTGTGTCACCTATAAAACAACCAATTCCTCTATACGTCATGCACCGACTGGAACAATTGTTCCATACACCCAATATTTCCCCAATACTATGGGCATTTGAAACTGAGCGAAAGGCACAATTCGAGAACTACTGTAAAAGAAAATCAAATCCGCACTGAAATCACTTAATAAGCGTGCTTAATGTCACCGATTACAAACACACTGAGAAACATAACGCTGGCTCAAATAAATTCAGTGGTGATGGAGATGTAGCCGGCTCCGGCTTCTCTGACCGCATTCAACAGATATGTATGTTCAATCAGACAACGTGAAACCAACGCTCAAAGTGAACTCCCACTCCATAAAAACCACAAAGGCTCTTAAGCGGCTGCTAGCACTATAATCAGTATTTATAAACGTAAAATTAGCTCTATAACCATAAAGTATCGCGCCATGTTATATTTTTAAGAAGTTAGGTAAACTCATTTGCAACAAACACAACCATGGGTACCTTTACTGAACAAATATCCGGAGTAAGAGGAAGTTAGGTTTTGTTTCTGTAGCCATAACATCGTAGTATTATGGCTTTAACTCCTATATCAGTACGCGGTGCATACGGTTACTAACGGAGTGTCACTGTCCTAATTATCTACCCCTAGATGAAAGCTAGATCAGCCCAACCTAGCTACCTGTAGCTTGCTTGCATACTTGCCATTCCCATAACCCACACCGTTTTCAAATCACGATAGATATAGCCACAATGGTACATTTCGACTAATTGTATACCTCATAAGTTGCTGTGACATAATCCGTTTGTGATCCACTTCACTTAATCCCATAGTTTCAGCACAGGTTCTATAACCAATGCACCGCGCCCTCGTTGGTTTGAAATCTATCCTCCTCACCACAAGGTAACCGAGCGTTGGCGCCGTGGGTGGCTACTTAGTCCAGTAAAGCCTCGAAAAGGTTGTTCTCTCCCATGATGGCACATACCTCCTCGGCATCTCGTGTTGTGGTGAATCATGGTGATGAATCTCATAATCCAACTCAGTTTTGTTGACATTCAATAACCAAACGTAAGGTGTTGTGGACGCGGTGAAGCTCTTAACTGGGATCATCCTCCCAACCAACAGGTAGTGTTCTGCTGACCTTATTTGCCTTATTCTGAGAACCTTGTTGAAGGCTTTGCGGAACCCGCAACTGGTGGTAAGTGAGGGCTGCAGGTTGCAGTGTGCTAAATCCAAATATCCAGCTGGGGGTGGCGGGAAACGCTGTACCAATTCTCATAATCCCAATGCGCGTAGGTCGCTGTGGTGGAATGCTTGCCCTATTCTCGAGACTTCCTTAAGAACCAACCTAGTGACGATGATGCCAGTCTTGGCATTGGTCACACCAATCTAGTGCCTGGCCATTTATCCATAAACCAACCTAGTCCGCAATTCATCACCCACAGAGCGTAGTTCGCTGTCGCTCGTATGTCATAACCAATCCTATGTTGCTACGCCATTCATAACCAACCCAGTGCTAGGGCCCACTTCCATAGTCATTCCGACTCTGGTATAGGTATGCTCTTGCCATTCATAACCAACTAGTGCTTGCATTCAATTCCAACCAACCTAGTTTTTTTTTTGCAGGTCTCGACTCACCTCATAACCAACCTAAAGGTCTTCGGTGCATTTGCTAAAAGACCAAACTTTACTTAGTGCTAACACTCATAACACGTAGTGCGCATTCATAGGTAACCCAACAGGCCTGTGACTTGTGACTGTGACCATATTCATTGAACCAACACCTTAGTGCTTAGTCCCAGGCTGCTGTTAGGTACTTATTCATATACCACCATCAGCTGGCTGCCATAGTCCATACACACAACGTAGCTCGATGCCCATTCATCCCCGGAACTATACTGTCTGATGATTCCTTGCCATTTTCACACTAACCAACATAGGTGCTGTCATTTAGCATAATCCAACCCCTCAGCTGGAGTGGCTCTGGGATTTCTTGGTTTACAAGTTTAAACCAACTCTAGTGACTGTCCATTCAAATATACCATACCTACCGCTCGCTTGCCCATTCCGGAGTTCTGAGGGTACCAAAGTATCTCTAGTGGCCTCAACGGGCATTCTCATAACAATTCTCCTTCTGGTATAGTACACATGCCCATTACATCGCAAACCACCTAAGGCTTGCCATTCCACTCTGGAGACCGAACCCCTTGGTACGTTGTCATGGTACCATTTCATAACAAACCTAGTGCTGCCATTCATAACCAACTAGTGCTGCCATTCATAACCAACCTAGTGCTGCCATTCATAACCAACCTAGTGCCTGCCATTCATAACCAACCTTGGATTCTCTGTGCACTGTGCATTCATAACCAACCTAGTGCTGCCATTCATAACCAACCTAGTGCTGCATTCATAACCAAACTCTTAGTGCTGTTTCGTTGTTCCAGTTTCACATTTAACCAACCCTAGTGATGCCATTCATAACCAACCTAGTGCTGCCATTCATACCAATCATAGCTGCTCAATTCGTAATATGATCATTCTTATACAACCAACCCTTAGTGAGCTGCCATTCAAACAACCTAAGGTTTCTACTGTCTTCACATCAACTCAAGACCTAGTGACTGCCATTCTTTAACCATACCTAGTGCTGCATTCATAACGCAACCTAGTGTTTTCTCACGTCCATTCATAAACCGAACGTAGTGCTGCCATTCATAACCAACCTAGTGCTGCCATTCATAATCAACCACTAGTCTGCCATTCATGATCCATTCCTTCTGTTAGTTTACCAGTCCCGGTCTGTCTGTAGTTAATATCCAACACCAGTCCAGTCTCTGTACGTTGTCTAGGTCATTCATTCATACCAGTCCCTTCTGGTCTGGTTATAATTACCACCAGTCCCTGGGTTAGTCGATTGCCTCTGGATAGTATTACATTCCATAACCAACCTAGTGACTTCGTGCCGTCTAGTTCTCTATAGTAAACCAAACTTCTAGTGCTGCCACAATTTCATAACCACCCCTAGATGCTGGTTCCACCTTTGTCACTAAATGTCTTACGAATCATTGTGTGCTACCGGCCATTCATAACCAACCCTAAGTGCTGCCTTCATAAAACCAACAGGTCCAGGTCGCTTGGTTAGGTCACTAACCCTATGCTGCCATAGTCTCACCCAACTGCTACTGATTCTGTAGCTAATTGTGCTGCACAATCCTCCATAACCAACATGTAGTGCTGCCAGATTATTCCATCCCGGGTTCTGACATCTGCTATATTACCCTAGGTAGCTGCCATTCATAACCAACATGTAGTGATGCCATTAGCATACTACTCCCGCAGGTCTCGTTCTGGTTAAGCGTGTCCATTCATTATATACAACACAGTTCTCGCCCTCGACTTTGTGTTCCCATTTCAGTTGAACATTCAAACACCAGTTCCTGGTCCTGTCTGGGTAGTGTTGCTGCCATTGCGATACCACCACTTAGGTCCCCGGTCCCTGTCTGTAAGTTTACCAGGTCCAGGTCTGTCTGTCAGGGATTCTAGTTTGCTGATCCATCATAACCAACAGGGCTTCACGTAGAGTGTCCTGATTCTCCTATAGTTAAACTTACCTAGTGAAACCTGCCATTCAAATAACAACAGCCTAGTGCTGGCTCGTGAGGTAGTCTCATTTCATACCAAGTCCAACCCAGTCTGTCTGTTTATTGTAACTAGTAGTCCTGCCCAGTTCTTCTGTTAGTATAACATCAACCAGTCCTAGTCTGGTCATTTGTAAATTGCCCAATCCTCAATAAACCACCAGTATGTCCCGCACAGTTTCAGTATTCTGTCAGTACCTAATTTAGTTGCATCCGCCAAGTTCCCCATAGGGTGGAACTCATACTGTCCCTGTGAGGTAGTCACCTGATGCCATTCATTAGACCATACCTAGTGCTGCCTCCGTTCTGGGTCTATCTTGAATCAGCTATTATCCTACAGTTCCCGCATAGCGGGCATCTTGTCTTGTAGGTTCATTTACCACACCCAGCTTCCCCGAGGTTCTTGGCTCTTGTTAGGCTGCATACCATTCAATGTATACCAACGCTACGGTGATTGGTTCTGGGTGAGGCTTGAGCTCATTCTATTTAAACCCCAACCTAGTGACTTGCCCCATTTGTGTCTCGGATTCTGAATTAGGTCCAAACACTAAGTAGCCTGCATTATCCAACACGCCATAAGCGTCTGTTCTGTTAGTATTACCCTAGTGCTGGGCCATTCCAAAACCAACTTGTACACGCTTGGCGGTGCCCTGATTGTTCCATTTGAACCAAAGTCCTAATGTGCTGCCATTACCAGATTAACCAACGCTAGTGATAGGGCCATTTTCTCGATTTTAACCAAGCCTAGGTTAGTGCTGACGCCATTTCATAACCAACGCTAGTCCTAGGCCATCATCCCCAAGCCAAGCGAAAGTTTGACTGCGCATTTCTATGGGAACCATTCAGCTTAGGTGCTCGACAATTCATAACCGAATTTCCTAGTGGATGCATTTCATAACCAACCTAAGTGATACGCCCATTCATAATAACCCCAAACCCAGGTGCTTCTTTCTGTACGATTCTATAACTTACCAACCTAGTCTTGCCATTCATAACCACCTAGTGATGCCATTCCATAGACCACCCTAGTCCTCCGCCCATTCCATATAGAACCATACACTTCCGTATCTTGGTGTAAATTGCCATTCATAACCAACCTAAGATCCTTTGCCATTCATAACACCAACCCTAAGGTCCTGACATATTCCATAACGGCAATCCTATTGGTGATTCGTGAGTGATGTTCCATTACACATCAACCACCTAGTGCTGCCATTCATAATCAACATTAGTGGTTGACATTTCATAAATCAACCCCGTAGTGCTAGGGCTTCTATGGTTCTGGCATTTAGTTAACCAAATCCTAAGTCCTGCTGCCATTCCCCAATAACGCAACCTAGTTGCTAGGGAACATTCATAAACCCCAACGCTAGTGCTTGTGCATTGTTCACAGTTATAAACTCAACCTATGTGCTACCGCCATTCATCAACCAACCTAGGGCTGCCATTCATAACCAACCTAGTGTTTTGACATAGGTCATCCCAGAACCAAGCCTAAGTGAATTGCCCATTCATCGAACCAAATTACTGGGAGTGCTGTACATATTCATAACCATACCTAGTGCTTGGCCATTCATAACCAACGTAGTGCACTGCCATTCATAGTCCAACAAACCCTAGGGTGCTTCTGGTCCTGTAGCAGTTATTACCCATAGATATCCACACCCTAGGTGTTCATTTTTGGAAACTGCAAAGAGGGAAGAAGTCAGTGAGAAAGGAGAAGCAAGGAAGGGGAGAAAGCAGGAGAGGGAGAAGTAGGAAGGGCCGGCCAAATTGACCAGTGTTTGTGCAAGATGTAAATGCGTGTATTTACGTATATATCACTAGATATAACAAATGTATTCTCGTGCGCCTTATGTCTCCCGCTGCGTCATTATTCTTCCTGCTGGCGTCATTTAATCTCCCTGCTGCGTCCATTATGGTCTCCTGCTGCGTCATTATTCTCCTGCACATTTCCGCGCTGGCGTCTTTGGGTCTCTGCTGGTCATATTCCTCTTCTGCTGCTGCATCATTATTCTCCTGCTGCAGTCCATTCATTCTTCCTGCTGCGTCAATTATTCTCCGCTGCTGCGCATTATTCTCCTGCTGCGGTCATTATTTCCGTCTGCTGCGTCATTATTCTCGCTGCTGCGTCAATTAATTTCCTGCTGCGTCATTATTCTCTCTGCTGCTGTCGACATTATTCTTCTCCTGCTGCGTCATTATTCTGCTGCGTATTATTCTCTGCTCTCGCTGGTAGTATTTCCTGCGTCATTATTCTCCTGCTGCGTCATTATCTCGTCTGCCTGCGTCCATTATTCTCCTCGCATTGCGTCATTAATCTCCTGCTGCGTCATTAATTCTCGCTGCTGCGTCATTTCTCCTGCTGCATCATTATATCTCCTGCTGCGTCATTATTCTCCTGCTGCGTCATATTCTCCCTGCTGCGCTCATTCATCTCCTGTGCATATTCTCTGCTGCGTCATTATTCTCCTGCTGCGTCATTATACTCTGCTGCTCATTTTCTCCTGCTGCATCAAGAAGAGTGTCTACATCCAAAAAGGCTCAGGTCAACTGTAGGGCACTACCTAAGAAATAGGGTGCATTTAGGATGTACCAAGTCAGCAGGGCCAGTCAGTGCACCACAACAATGGGGG
>NC_036870.1:26377127-26397301 GCF_002910315.2 Salvelinus sp. IW2-2015
CCAACCTAGTGTGCCATTCATAACCAACGTAGTGCTGCCATTCATAACCAACCTAGTGCTGCCCATATAACCAACCTAGTGCTGATTCATAACCAACGCTAGTGATGCATTCATAACCAACCTAGTGCTGATTTCATAACCAACCTAGTGTGCATTCATACCAACCTAGTGCTGCCATTCATAACCACCTAGTGCTGTATTCATAACCAACCTAGTGTTGACATTCATACCAACGTAGTGACTGCATTCATAACCAACCTAGTGCTGCCATTCATAACCAACCTATGCTGCCATTCATAACCAACCTAGTTTTTGCTTTGCATTCAAACAACGTAGTGCCGCATTCATAACCAACCTAGTGCTGCCATTCATAACCAACTAGTGCTGCATTCATAACCAACCTAGTGTGCCATTCATAACCAACCTAGTGCTGCATTCATAACCAACCTAGTGCTGCCATTCATAACCAACCTAGTGATGCCATTCATAACCAACCTAGTGCTGCCATTCATAACCAACCTAGTGCTGTATTCATAACCAACCTAGTGTTGACATTCATAACCAACCGTAGTGCTGCCATTCATAACCAACCTAGTGCTGCCATTCATAACCAAACCTAGTGCTGCCATTCAATAACCAACCTAGTGCTGCATTCATAACCAACCTAGTGCTGCATTTATAACACCTAGTGCTGACATTTCATACCAACCTAGTCCTGCATTCATAACCACCTAGTGCTACATTCATAACCAACTAGTGCTGCATTCATAACCAACCTAGTGCTGCATTCATAACCAACCTAGTGCTGCCATTCATAACAACCTAGTGCTGCCATTCATAACCAACCTAGTCCTGCCATTCATAACCTACTAGTGCTGCCATTCATAACCAACCTAGTGCTGCCATTCATAACCAACGTAGTGCTTGCCATTCATAACCAACCTAGTGCTGCATTCATAACCAACCTAGTGCTGCCATTCATAACCAACCTAGTGCTGCCATTCATAACCAACCTAGTCCTGCCATTCATAACCAACCTAGTGCTACATCCATAACCAACGTAGTGATGCATTCATAACCAACTAGTGTGCATTCATAACCAACCTAGTGCTGCCATTCATAACCCAACCTAGTGCTGCATTCATAACCAACGTAGTGCTGCCATTCATAACCAACCTAGTGCTGCCATTCATAACCAACCTAGTGCTGACATTCATAACCAACCTAGTGATGCCATTCATAAACCACTACAACTGCAGTGAATTCAAGTATGTATCAACAATTCCTAGTCTGCCATTCATAAACCACCTAGTGCTGCCATTCATAACAACCTAGTGATGCCATTCATAACCACCTAGTGCTGCCATTCATAACCACCTAGTGCTGTTATTCCATAACCACCTAGGTGACATTCATAACCAACGTTAGTCTGGCATTCATAACCAACCTAGTGCTGCCATTCATAACCAACCTAGTGTATGCATTCATAACCAACCTAGTGATGCCATTTCATAACCACCTAGTGCTGCCATTCATAGACCAATAGTGTTGACATTCATAACCAACCTAGTGTTGACATTCATAACCAACGTAGTGCTGACCATTCAAACCAAGTAGTGCTGCCATTCATACCAACGTAGTGCTGCCATTCATAACCAACCTAGTGCTGCATTCATAACCAACCTAGTGCTGCCATTCATAACCAAAACCTAGTGCTGCCATTCATAACCAACTAGTGCTGCATTCATAACCAACCTAGTCCTGCCATTCATACCAACGTAGTGGCGGGGGGGCTCTGGGGGCCAATGCGCCTATTTTCTTTATTTAATAAATCATTTTGACAGTAACCTTCCAAAAGTAATTCCTAAACCTTTTTAATTTCCATATGTACTAGGAAGCTAAGGGTTTGTTTCTTGGGCTTCAGGAATGTGACTGAAAAAGTTCCTCAGGCCTTGAAAAAGAGGAAAGTATAAGGGGATCTCAGTGAACAAATGCCGTAGTCAAGGCTACAACGGCGACAGTGCAATGAGTGGAGCTTACTCAATTCAACAACATACAGCATATCAGTACGAGAGCCTGCTGCTTCTTAGCTAGTTCTTTATGCCATCTCCAGTCTCAGAAACGACAGTATGGTTGGCAATTCTCAGTACAGAAAACAGTCGGGCCTGCAACCTGGACCTACAGGCCGTGGTGGAAACATTTGGACGCAAAAAAGGAGGACTTCAGGAGACTAGGGGAGTCTCTCAAATTGGATTTAATTKTATTGAATTACATTTATCTTGAATATTGCAGCCCATTTGTGTAGGTTATTAGCCAGACAAAACCCGCTGAATGGTGGCTGAATTTATCCTCAAGCCAACTACTTCTCCCTCATTGTTAGGCTATTTGAAGTGCAATTTTTATAAAAAATGTATAAATAGCAGCTAAATATGGTATATAGCTATAGATAGTACACTGAATAATGAAACAATCCCTCATAAGGTAGTGTTTTGAGGGTAGACTGGCTGTATTATTTGGCATTAATAGACTGGTTTCACGCACAACAACTTTCTATCCAAGCTGGTAGAGAGCACAAGGACGGGCACAAGGACGGCTCATGACATGCAGGTTCAGGTACAATCTGCAATGTTTCCAACTTTAATTACTGAACATGTATTCACATTATTGCCACCAGCCAGCAGTCTAAAAATGGCGTCATTGTGACACCGTGTATAGCTTTGTGAAATGTTTAACATAAATAATGCCCAAATAGGCCTACCATTCGCATGTAAATTCGCTCAAGCAAAGCGATACAAAACAGGCACCACAGAAAGCCTATCATCAATTCAATAGGCAATAGGGGGGGCGACTCCAACCTTGCGGGGGTCCAGCAAAACATCAACAACCGTCGCTTTAAATAATAACACCCCATTTTGACATGTGTATCTGAAATGCAGCCGTAGCTACGTAAGCCTACACATCATTTGTGCCTACCAGCACGCACAGATCAGCTGACAGGATGAGCACCACCACTAGTTTATCAGAGATTCTTACAGGCTTCATAGATTAAACTTTAAAAAAAGAACTACAGGCTACATTTTTGTGACACTACACAACGAGGGTAAAATATTATGTGTGGGAGTTTCATAGGAGCAAACTAAATCAAACTAAGTATATATTMTTTTCATAGCTGATGTGTCAGAGAGAAACACCCACACACGCACGCTATAGCAAGAGAACAGGGAGGGGGCAAAAAAGTAGGCTATGTAATTTTTTTCACATCACCTTTACAGTAGCCTATCACACAACGATTGTGTAATACAAATCAATCATAACAGAGTGAAAGTTTGTCTACTGATTTTAGTAGGTTACACATGCTATTGGTCCTACATACAACATCTGAAATACACAGTGGTATAAAGTATAAAGCAAAAATACTTTAAAGTACTACTTAAGTCGTTTTTTTGAGTATCTGTACTTTTTGGGGTATCTGTACTTTAATATTTTTGACTACTTTTACTTTTACTTCACTAYATTCCTAAAGAAAATTATGTACTTTTTAATCCATAAATTTTACCTGASACCAAAAAGTACTCGTTACATTTTGAATGCTTAGCAGGACAGGAAAATGGTCTAATTCACACAGTTATCAAGAGAACATCCCTGGTCATCCCTACTGCCTCTGATCTGGAGGACTCACTAAACACATGCTTCGTTTGTAAATTATATTTGAGAGTTGAAGTGTGCCCCTGGCTATCTGTAAATAAATASAAACAAACAAATGTGGCCATCTTGGCTATCGGTAAATAAATACAAACTAGAAAATGTGGCCATCTGCTTTGCTTAATATAAGGAATTAGAAATTATTCTTACTTGTACTTGTACATTTTAGCAATTACATTTACTTTTGACACTTAAGTATATTTAAAACCAAATACTTTTATAATTTTACTCAAGTAGAATTTTACTGGGTGACTTTTACGTTTACTTTAGTCATTTTCTATTAAGATATCTTTATTTACTCAAGTATGACAATTGGGTACTTTTTCCACCAACTGGAAATTCACACGTGCTGAGTCATTTTCTATTAAGCTATCTTTACTTTTACTCAAGTATGACAATTGGTACTTTTTCCACAACTGGAAATTCACACGTGCTGAGTCATTTTCTATTAAGCTATCTTTACTTTTACTCAAGTATGACAATTGGGTACTTTTCCACAACTGGAAATTCACACGTGCTGAGTCATTTTCTATTAAGCTATCTTTACTTTTACTCAAGTATGACAATTGGGTACTTTTTCCACAACTGGAAATACAGCCATTTACACAACTTTTTTTTGAAAGAAAGCACACAGTGTTGAAGAGAAGCCCCACGAAGACTGGTAGCCCAAGATGCGCTCATTAAAACAGAACACACTGTAGCCATCGATTCAGGACCATGRACAGAAGGCTACTGCCAAATCAAATCAAATCAAATTAAATMTGTCAAACGCTCCGAATACAACAGGTAGTACCTTACAGCAAAATGCTTACTTACAAGCCCTTAACCAACAATGCTTTAAGAAGTTAAGAAAAAGTGGTAAGTAAAAAATGGATAAGTAGAAAATAGAAAATAAAAGTAACAAATAATTAAACGGCAGCAGTAAAATAACAATAGCGAGTCTATATACAGGGGGTACCGGTACAGAGTCAATGTGTTGGGCCAGTAACCGAAAGGTTGCTGGATCGAATCCCCAAGCTGACAAGGTAAAAATCTGTCATTCTGCCCCTGAACAAGGCAGTTAATCCACTGTTCCCCGGTAGGCCATCATTATAAATAAGAATTTCTTCTTAAGTGASTTGCCTAGTTAAATTWWAAAAAATCTTTAAAAAAAATCTATGTGTTAAATAAAGGTACATTTTAAAACAAGTTAGTTGAGGTAATTGAGGTGATATGATAATAAACAGAGAGTAGCAGTAGCATAAAAGAGGGGTCTGGGTAGCCCTTTGATTAGCTGTTCAGGAGTCTTATGGCTTGGGGGTAGAAGCTGTTAAAAAGCCTTTTGGACCTAGACTTGGCGCTCCGGTAACGCTTGCCGTGCGGTGGCATAGAGAACAGTCCAATGACTAGGGTGGGTGGAGTCTTTGACAATTTTTATGGCACTTCCTCTGACACCGCCTGGTATAGAAGTCCTGGATGGCAGGAAGCTTGGCCCCAGTGATGTACTATGCCGTACGCACTACACTCTGTGGTGCCTTGCGGTCAGAGGCCGAGCAGTTGCCATACCAGGCAGTGATGCAACCGGTCAGGATGCTCTCGATGGTGCAGCTGTAGAACCTTTTGAGGATCTGAGGACCCATGCCAAATCTTTTCACGCTCCTGAAGGGGAATAGGCTTTGTCGTGCCCTCTTCACATCTGTCTTAGTGAGTTTGGACCATGATAGTGGACACCAAGGAACTTGAAGCTCTCAACCTGCTCCACTGCAACCATGTTGATGAGAATGGGGGCGTGCTCGCTCCTCCTTTTCCTGTAGTCCACAATCCTCTCCTTTGTCTTGATCACGTTGAGGGAGAGGTTGTTGTCCTTGCACCACACGGCCAGGTCTCTGACTTCCTCCCATCAGCACAATGAAAGGATAACTTTAGATGCACTGCCAATTTCAGCATCACCTCAGAGCACAAACAATATGCTATGTTGGTCATCGTCCCTATACTTGTCAAATAACACAAAACTGTATATCTATCAATAGCAATTAGACCAGCCAAAGCAAGCAATTCAATTAATTTAAAAGATGCATTGAAGAAAAAGSAAAGGCTTAAACTATACATTACATWAAAAATCTGCYAAACAACCAGGCTTACATGAGGGAAAACCAATGAAGTAATCATTCTGGCATGGCGACCAGGGCCATGCCAGCTTACCATTTAGACGAGCTTACCATTTAGACGAGTTGCAGCCTCCTCCATGCTGTGTTGAACCTCATGAGAAGTTTCTGATTCCATTCTCCTTCGTGACGAAATGTACTTGTCAGTTCCCACTCAAATGCCAGCTGGACAAGCTGGGCTTTTTGTTGATGTAACATGCTGCGTCTGTGTTCTTCAGAGTGGAGAAAGAAGCGTCACACATTGCTGTAGATGTCMCAAATGTACATCCAAATACATGTTTCAGTGCCAACAGCACAGTCGGCATTGCTGACAAAGGGGTGGGGTGTCCGTTTGTTGTTGCGATTTCACTTTGCAAGAATCAATAAACTCTGCTTCCACTGGTTCAGTTTGTTTATATCCAACAGGTCATCAGGTCCTAGTTGCTGAGGTAACGGAGGTGCAGGTGCTTGTTGTAATGTTACCCTCGTGCTGTTGGTGCTAGGCTATGGCTCTTCTCGATCTTGTTGGTCAGCAGACAGTGTGGGGGATGGGCGGGTACTACATTTGCTGCTAGGCTCCTCAACCTCGGTGGTCTGGGCAGCAGGCTGCTCCATGAGCTCGGCATCGCACTCAACATGGTGGATATCCATGCTGATTAGCCAGCTATAATTATTCAGCTCACCACTACCAAAACTTAACAAAGCTAGTAGCTACTATCTAGTCTATTATTAACTGTAGCTGTCTAGAAAAGTGAACAACTGTTTTCCCTCTGTGAGAAATAAATGGTCAATTTGACCTCGCCCTGGGAGGGATCCAATGAGCTTCCTAAACAAGGTAATGAAGGCTGTACCTTATGACATTGCATGGCTAGGTGCCTAATCAGAATGCATTTGGAGATTTTAACTACTAAATATGACATTGTTACATTCCTCAGATCACCCTGTTGTTGTCTCTGGGTCAGTTTTAGAGAAAGGCTAGGGATTTTATATTGATAAATGTGTTTGTTTTGTTTGATTGTTTATTGTGTATATAATATTTGCTATTCATTTAATTTTGTGTTCTAAATTGTGTATCATTTTATTTTCTGTATTGTTCCCAGGGCACATTTGCAAATGAGACCTAGGTCTCAATGTGTTTTTCCCTGGTTAAATACAAGTTAAGAAATAAAAATAAATAGCTTCTGTCCCGGTCTGTGCTACTGGCAGGCCTGACAACGCTGCATTGGCAAAACCGGGCATTTTAATTCATATGCCATTTGTTATGTTTATGGGGAAACAAAACTGTGTGTGTGTGGGGGGGGGGGGGTGCACAAATTCTAACGTGGGGGTCCATGCCCGGCTTTGCCACCGCGTAGAGCCGGCTCTGAACTGAAGTCAAGTCACGGCTGTCTAAACACATCTCATGTCTCATCTATACTAGAGAACAGAGAAAACTATGAGATATTTACAGATGGTAAATGTTCCAGTACTAATAAGATGGTAGACTATGGGTTGAGACAAACCACTCTGTTGATGCTCTACTATGAGTAAACTCAGAATGTGTATCTGGCAGTGGATTGTAGACTTATGTTCCACATGATATCTGCCATCCTCTTACCTCCCTAATAGTACTTGTGGCCGCATTATGCCATTACCAGTTTTGCCAGATAAATAGCTAATTTTCTGGTGAGTACAGAAGCCATATCTTAATTTGATCATCCTGTTGTTGCAGGAGTCTATTTAAGGCTTAAAAAGTCTTCTAAAGATGATAATTTCCACTTTGAAAAATGTATCAACCCCTAAAAAACATGTCCATTAATTACAATCTACATAATAATTCACATTTCCTGTTGCTGCAGGATTATTTTCCTGCTGTAGCAAACTGGCTCAAATTACGATCCTACATCTGTAGCTTCTCAGAACACGTCATTTCTGGTCCTTTTGTGTGTGTGCGTGTGCGTGTGCGTGTGCGTGCGCGCGTGCGTGCGTGCGTGCGAGTTATGAAAGAGCCTTCCTACAGTATCTCTTACCAGCCCACAGTGAAGCTACCAATCTACCAGAGATGAGATGATTAGACTCGTTAATGCTAATTTGTTATGACAGGAACAATTTAATCCCTGTGTTTTTGTGTGGAGGAAATAATTTTGACAGTGCCACTAATTGCAGTGTTACTAGAAGAAGCCACTTCCACTGGGAGAGGGAACATCATTTTGCAGATAATTGCATTGTCCTAACACTTAGTTAAACAAGCTGGGATTACGACATGCTACTAAACATGATGTTGTTTATTGTTTTTAACAAATTAGTTAATTTGTTTAGAGTCAAATTTCTGTTATAAAGGGGATACAGAGCTAAAGTAGACACGCAACGCACGCATGCATATACATGTACACACACACACACACACACACACACACACACACACATACACACACACACACACACACACACACACACACACACACACAGTACTGTAAATGTTTATCTCTGACATCTGCATAGTCCTGTTTGTAAGCTATGACCTGTGATCTGAATAGCAGAGGTCATTTAGAATGTTTGTCTCTGTCATCTGTAAGCTATGAACTGTGATCGGAATAGCAGAGGTCATTTAGAATGTTTGTCTCTGACATCTGTAAGCTATGACCTGTGATCTGAATAGCAGAGGTCATTTAGAATGTTTGTCTCTGACATCTGTAAGCTATGACCTGKGATCTGAATAGCGGAGGTAATTTAGAATGTTTGTCTCTGTCATCTGTAAGCTATGACCTGTGATCGGAATAGCAGAGGTCATTCAGAGGTCATTTAGAATGTTTACATAACCAACCGTTGAGATATTCATGCATTCACACGTGCTGATGTCATCCTGATGACTATTTCGGATAAGCTTGGAATTGTTAGGAGTGAGACTAAAGGGGCCACACAATATTATATAAAGGATAATCAAATGGAAGAGTTTAGTTAACCTCAAGTTCAAGTCTGTTTGAAGTATAAAATTGCAAACAGCTATATGGGCCTAAACCCTTGTACTGTAGCAATGCTCTCCAGGATATTGTATAAATAGATATGACTGCCTGGTTTGGTGTTTATGCTCACAGCAGAAGACAACTGTGAAATAGATTGACAGGCAGCAGTAGATGGATAAAGAATTGACTGTGCTCTCATGGCTGAGATTCATACAGCCAATTGTTTTGTCATTAATTCAGAGTGTCATACCATTATTAACCAAGGATAGACATCTCAATCGGAGACGGATGGGTTTTATTTAACTCAATGCTGTCCGTATTTCAAATAGGTCCCAAATAGTACCCTATTCCCCACATAGTTCACTACTTTTGACCAGAGGCCTATGGGAGCCCTATGGGAGCACTATGGGTCCTGGTCAAAAGTAGTGCACTATATAGGGCATAGGGTGCCATTTGGGTGTAAAGTACTGCACTATATAGGGAATAGGGTGCGATTTGGGTGTAGACTATGATAAAATAGGATCACATGTTTAAGTAAGGCTGATGCTTGGTCAGAGGGGAACGTGGAACCTTGAACATCAGTGGTTAGATTCTAGAAGGGTACAGACTGAGACATTTCAATCCAAGTTCCACATCCCTCATCCTCCACGGTGCTACAACAGTTTTACCAGGTGTCCCAGGCACAGCGGGAGCAGCGATAACTCGTTTCCGTTTGATATTCCACAGTTATAAATTCATCATCTGCTAGCTTCAATGAACACCAGGTTGAAAGGTGTCTGGAGGCTAGTCAGCTAGAGCTAGAGCTACTGTGTGTGTGTGTGTCTGTGTGTGGACTAATGGTTGCAGGCAAGGCCTCCTACCTATCTAAAGGAAGTGTTTTCACCGAGGGCTACAGACCAGGGCAGTTTGGAGCTGCTCAGCACCCAGAGATTGGGGTTGTTGTTGAAAGCCATTCAGGCCTGCCTCAGGCACCAATATCTAAGACATCACTATATCCCTGTCAGGCCTGAGTGGAGGCTCTGTAATCATCTTTTTCAGGCCAAATGTCTCAGACATCCTAAGGATCACTCATGATGGATGATGGAGTTTGGTGGGTGTTCTGCTGGTACAGCACATACAATGGGAAAGGGGGAACAGTGAGTTAACTGACAGATTTGTACCTTGTCAGCTCAGGGATTCGATCCAGCAATCTTTCAGTTACTGGCCCAACGCTCTAACCACTAGGCTACCTGGCATAGGCTACTGATGAAAGAGAAAATGTTTCAACTGAAGAGTGGAAATTCAAGCGGAAATTTTACTTTTACCCACACACAGATGTTTGTAAAGGTATCTCGGGACTCAGGAGACAGGTTGGAAATCATTTATTTCTCCTCAGACCCTCCCTCCATTGTATCCCACTCAGATGGTGTGATATGCTGCCAATCTGCTCCAAGACACGAAGGCCCTGAAGGTGTAGCGAATTATAATCCCAATGATGAATGAGATGACAGGAGTGTGAGGCAGCGGAGGAGAGTGGGAGGAGAGGAGGGGAGGGAGAGAGGAGGAGGAGGGGGGAGGGAGGAGGGGAGGGGAGGGAGGGAGAGAGGGGAGGAGGAGGGGAGGGAGGGAGGGGGCGGCGGGGAGGTAAATCTGAGGATTTGTTGGTGAGAAATGTAAACCCGACTTGCATTTCTCCCTCCTGTAGTAGATCAAAGCTACTGTATGCTTGTCACCACTAGCAGTACTATACACACTCTCCCTTTCCTTCATGTGAAGCTTCAGTCAGGTACTGTAACGCAGCAGTGACACCCATGTGAACTGAAGATTAGATCTGCATAAATAGGAAAACAAAATAAATTCTTAGGACTGTTGTGGTGTACCTGTTTGTAGTAGTAAGAAGGGAATCTAGTGTAAGGAATATATAGACTGTGAAGTTTGAGTCAGGTAGCTGTGACTGTGACACCCTGCTGTGAACTGGAGATTACATATGCATAAATAGGAAAATTAAGTCTGAAATCTTAGGATTTATTGTGCGTCAGAAGCATGAATCAATTTCARTATGACAAGATCAGGATCAGTGAGTGTAGCCTGGTTCCAGATCTCGTTGTGCTGTACAGCCAACTCCCATGGTCATTGAAACAAAGCACAAACAGATCTGGGACCAGGCTACTGTGAGAAAAAGTGCTCATCATTTTTTCAAAGACAAATAATTTAGCAAAGTGTAGAAGATGTTAACAAAGCCTTACTGCACAAAAATTAGACCTACAGGACATGACTAAGTAGAGTGACACTAGTTCTGAAATAAACGGAAAGCCCGTCGGTTATTTGATGTGTCAGGCTGAACCAACTAGAAACCTTTGCTCAGAAATACACGTGTAATAATAATCAGAACAATCATCAGTGCCTCCGTAGAAGGAAACGCATCAACAATCTCACAATGACCGACATCATGTGAGTGTAGAGCAGGAGAAATAAATACATTCATGAATGTTGTGGCCGTTTTTATGTACTGCACTCATTAAACATAAATCAACACATTGGACAACAATTGAACAATAGATGAGGACATTGTATGCCCTGACAGATACAGTGGTATCATTCAATCCCATGAATCTTTGGAGTAAACAAATACATCAGTCTATTCAGTCACACCTATTAGATTAAAACCAACAAAGCATGTTTCCATATGTTTCCACCTGGAATATCAGCCAGGTCGCTCAAGATCCACTGCGAAATTAGACGTCCCTCCAAGTAAGCAGCACGTCAGGAGATTACTTCTAAATCGGCCACTAGGGGCAACTGTGAGTGTTATTTGCATCAAGTAGGCTTGGGTTTTGCTTGGGCATTGTGGATGGGGATGAAAATGGGCATAAGCCGTGAGCTCCGGCTCCAAGGGTCGCGTGCTCAATCCCAGTGCTAGGAACTCTTTTTGTTGTTTTTGTTTTAAAACTAACCCAAACCTTAACCCTTAACTTAACCATTCAGAATGAATACCTAAACTTAACCTTCAAAATGTGACGTTTATGGACAAAGGTTTGGACGTCTGATACTGCAGTGAGATTGTGAGAGCATGTTGTTGTATATATATGCTGGTTGGTGTTTGGGCCAGATGGCATTTCCCTAATACTAGATACACACATCAGATAAAGTACAGAGGAGAAACACAATACCATTTAATGGAGAATGCATATTAAAATGGCTCAGATTTGAAGGTGAGGTGTCTGGTTTAACATTTAGAATAATTCAAGCACAAACACATGCCAGATGCGAAAGGCAACACTCCCATTGATATTTCACCACTTAAATATCATGGATAAGAGACACATAAATTAATTTGACTATATAAACCGCAGGGCTGGGGGACAGACAGGGAGACAGTGAGAGAGAGAGACAGACAGACAGCAGTAGAAGATTTACAAAAATATGTTCCTCCAAGTCAGGTTCCCATTCTGATAGTCATGTCTGGTATAGTGGTTCTGAGTCTGACTAGTGATACTTCAGGGCATAAGTGGGGTAAGGGGTCCACCCCTTCCCAAATCAATTAGCACACATCTATCACCGACAGCGAAGATGCAGTGGTGGCTCTTCTCAAAAAGTCTGGAAATCACAAAGTTACATGACAGACCGTTGATTATTCAGGCGGGTACCCTAACAGATATGGGCAGAATTCAGCTTTAAACTTGAAACCTCTAGAGATGTCCATACAAACAGGACCAGAACAAGATATATCCCTCTACAGTCCAGTACCAGAACTAGATATATCCCTCTACAGTTCCAGTACCAGAACTAGATAATATCCTCTACAGTCCAGTACCAGAACTAGATATATCCCTCTACAGTCCAGTACCGAACTAGATATATCCCTCTACAGTCCAGACCAGAACTAGATATATCCCTCTACAGTCCAGTACCAGAACTAGATATATTCCCTCTACAGTCCAGGACCAGAACTAGATATATCCCTCTACAGTCCAGACCAGAACTAGATAATCCCTCTACAGTCCAGACCAGAACTAGATATATCCCTCTACACCAGACCAGAACAGATATATCCCTCTACAGTCCAGTACCAGAACTAGATATATCCCTCTACAGTCCAGTACCAGAACTAGATATATCCCTCTACAGTCCAGGACCAGAACTTAGATATATCCCTCTACAGTCCAGTACCAGAACTAGAATATCCCTCTACAGTCCAGGACCAGAACTAGATATTATCCCTCTACAGTCCAGTACCGAAACTAGATATACCCTCTACAGTCCAGGACCAGAACTAGATATATCCCTCTACAGTCCAGGACCAGAACTAGATATATCCCTTCTTAAAAAAAACCAGTTCAGTACCAGAACTAGATATAATCCCTCTACAGTCCAGTACCAGAACTAGATATATCCCTCTACAGTCCAGTACCAGAACTAGATATATCCCTCTACAGTCCAGTACCAGAACTAGATATATCCCTCTACAGTCCAGGACCAGAATATCATATCCCTCTACAGTCCAGGACCAGATATATCCCTCTACAGTCCAGGACCAACTAGATATATCCCTCTACAGTCCAGTACCAGAACTAGATATATCTCTCTACAGTCCAGGGCCAGAGAGCTGCACACGTAGAGAGAGATGGAGGATTTATGTGTTTCTCTTTATGTGCCTCACTGGCAGGGATCCCTCAGTTGTGCATTTCACTAAAGTCTTTTAATCTAGACGGCAGGAGTGCTGAATGTGAAATTTCCTGCACTCCGTAGGGCTTTTAAAACAGTCCATTAGAGAGCAGTGGTATGGACACACACACACACGAACATGCACACGCACACACACATAGTCTTGGACACACAGTTAACTCTAACCTTTATCCTAACCCTAACCTTAACCCTAACCCCAAAACCTAACCTTAACTCTAACCCTAAACCTAGCTCCTAACCTTAACCCTAAAACTAACCCTAGCTCCTAACCCTTTACTTAATTCTAAACCTAACACTAATTCTAACCCTAAACCCAATAGAAATAGCATTTGTCCTCAGTTGGTCAAATCTTTGTTTGTTTACTGGGGAATTCTGATCCACACAAGTATAAATACACACACACACACACACACACACACACACACACACACACACACACACCTATATTCCTGGGATGTTATCTGTGCCATTCAAAGGCAGGTCGGCTGAAGCCCCAAAATGCTTTTTTTTGTCTGTTCGATGTAAACCTAATCTAACTGCCATGTTGGATTTGTCTGATCCAGTAAAAGGTCAGACTGCAGCTATATTAGTCATATAATGGACTAAAGAGAAAACAGACTTTACATTGGCTTGTATTCAGTATATAGGACACAGGACACAGGACACAGCCATTCCTTTAAGGGGTACGGATAGCCAACTTCAATATCTTTTGAAGCAATTCTGCCTAAAATGTTTTTTACCCTGCAAATGGAGAAAGGTGACGGAGACATTTTCAGTTTCAATGGGTATGACTCCTCTGCTCGAGACTACAATCAGTCAAAAGACTAGCTTACTGCAAAACACAAAGAGATATCTTAGAGTAGCTGTATGTATCATTGACAACAGTTAAAACTTTTATGGGACCTAAAGGGAGAATTCATCAGCCGTCATTAGCTAACAAAATAACAGTGAAAATGGTTACAACAACACAGTGATGTTTCTCAATGTATTGACAGAGACCAGCAGATATCAACCAGAACAAAAACAGAGACAGCTTTTGTTTTAGGACAGAATATATAAYGGTCCAATATTTCATGGCTATTTGACCTTATCTGTCCTGTTCTATATATTCTACATTTTAACTATAATTTTACATTATACAGATCTGCTATCTTTAATTCGACCCGTTTCTCACAACAGGAATATAATCCTACAGCAACAGTTAATTATTATGTGGATTTTAATTTATAGACATTTTTGTAAGGATTTATTTATTGTTCATTAGGGCAAATCAAGTATGACATTTTAAAGTGGGAATTACAAAATGTTGAAGCCTGTTTAAAAATCCAATACACTACACGTTTGCAATTCCTGCGGTGCAGGAAAATTGTCAGCGACAATAGCGTGATCAAATTAAGAGAGCACATCTTATTGGTCTACATTCTGAATCAATGGTGTTGCTTCTACAGGACATTGCAGGGCACATTTGTGTTAATAATAAAGAAAAATACACCCCTGCTGACAAGACTGAGAAAACTATCTGAATTGGATTCCTAGACACAATACAAAAGAGAGGGCCAACTTTTGTTGTCCCAGTACCCAAAATACATCTCTCTGCTAAGTATCTTTGTGACATGCAACGCAGCAAGGCCGGAGACCATGGAATTATCTATCTAAAACCATCTATTTGGGTGTTTTTTGTTTTGTTTATCGTAGCATGAATATTCATTTAACTTGTACACATGTCATACGTCTGTTTTTCTGTTATTTATAATTTAGAACAAATACCAAACTAAGTGCCTGCAAACAACAGTAGCTCAGTAGGGAATCAGCATACAGACTATTATACAACTATTAAAGAACAGAATAAAATCGGGAAATAGCAGAATATAATGTATTTCCAGGGTCAATGTGACAAAGAAGGCACAAACAAACAGATAAAACAGAAAAATAAAATAATAGCTGACRTGTTTTTCAATGTCCTTCGCTCTAATCCTCAAGATCTGAAGCACTGACAACAAATTGACTTGAGAACTAGACAAATGTCTTGGTCTGAGAAGGGAGGAAATTGGCCTGTGGTTGCATCCCGAATGGCACTCTATTCCCTATATAGTGCACTACTTTGACCAGGGCACATAGGACTCTGGTCAAAAGTAGTGCACTATATAGTGAGTAATGTGCCATTTGGGGTGGACTCTGTGTTCACAGCTCTCTCATTAAGGCTGGGAGCTCCTCTTCTAAAGGCCTTCACGTTTTTACATTTGACCAATCTAATTTCCAACGATAACCTGTCATTTACTGAAAATAACTTCAATATCCACTTCACAAAGGAAGACAATTGATTCCTTTGTGAACTTGAGCAATGTTATTAACAAAATGAAGAGGGTAAAGAAAAAAATGAATGCCGACTGTGTCTTTTATGTACACACATGTCAAGATCCATAGTTCTGAGTGGTCCACACAGGTTCCATCAGGAGTACCAATCGACTAGCACGTGTCTTGGTAATAGTATCCTGTAGAATAGATCCACCGTATCATCGATACCCTATTCAGTAAAACTGTAGAAAATTGTYACCCATTTAGACAACTGCGTGTTTAGATTCAATGGTGCTTGAAGGAGCAATCGGTTTACCGGTACTAGTGATGAACCAGACCATAGCGAAACGGTTTGTGCCTTTTTCCGTCATCATCTCTCCCTCTTACTGTTTTTTATCGCTTTGGTCCTATTTTCACAAGTACGTGGTAAAATCTCACAACTCTTAGTACAAAGCTCATAACAGATCATCAAAAAGGCTGTTATTTTCTTTAAGCACATTTTCAATTGACTAAGTACAACACACAAAATCACACAATAACTTTTTCACCTAGAAATACCGTTCATATAAAGTAATTGCCTTTCACAATGCAATGCTCACAATACTTTTCATATATTGTTTAAATACATTTGACCATCACTTAATCCAACTGTGCCTAATTGTTAATCACTTAACCGTTTGGTTAACCKATAGATTTTAAACTGGTTTGTCTACTATATATGGATTTTGAGAACTACAGAAATAGAATGTGTGTTTGTAAAGTATAAACATCTAAATGACATGTATGATACATGATAACCATACATAATGACTACTGGTTATTGCTAATTGACTTTACATAGTGGTAACTACAATTGGTCATCATATAAAAGGGGGAGTGTGAACACTTGCAATTTCTTTCAACATGGAGCAGGATGGACAGCAAGAAAGAGGAAGAAATCAAAGAGCTCGTGGACAAGGGGCCCGTCGGAGAGATGGAGAAGGGCCCCATCAAAGAGGTGGGCATGGACCAACCATCAAAGAGTGGTCATGGGCCCCATCAAAGAGGTCGTGGCAAAGAGGGCCCCATCAAAGAGGTGGTCGTGGTCCCCATCAAAGAGTGTCGTGGCCCCATCAAAGATGCGTGGGCCCCATCAAAAAAGGGCATGGCCCCATCAGAGGTGTGATGGGCCCCATCAAAGAGGTGGGCATGATCACCCATCAAAGAGGTGGCATGGGGCCCATCAAAGAGGTCGGGCCCCATCAAAGAGGTGGCATGGGCCCCATCAAGAGGTGGCATGCCCATCAAGAGTGGTGCATGGATCCGATCAAAGAGGTGGCATGGCCCATCAAAGAGGTGGTCATGGGCCCCATCAAAGAGGAGTGGCAAGTGTGGCCCCATCAAAGAGGGCAAAGAGGTGGGCATGGCCCCATCAAAGAGGTGGAAGGGCCCATACAAAGAGGTGGGCATGGCCCCATCAAAGAGGTGGGCATGGGCCCCATCAAAGAGGTGGAAAGGGCCCCATCAAAGAGGTTGTGCATGGGCCCCATCAAAGAGGCAAAGAGGTGGGCATGGGCCCCATCAAAAAGGTGGGCATGGGCCCCATCAAAGAGGTCAAAAAGGTGGGCATGGGCCCCATCAAAAAGGTGGGAATGGGCCCCATCAAAGAGGTCAAAGAGGTGGGAATGGGCCCCATCAAAGAGGTGGGCATGGGCCCCATCAAAGAGGTCAACGAGGTGGGAATGGGCCCCATCAGAGGTCAAAGAGGTGGGCATGGGCCCCATCAAAGAAGTGGGCATGGACCCCATCAAAGAGGTCAAAAAGGTGGGCATAGCCCCATAAAAAAGGTGGGCATCCTCCAGCATCTTCACAAGGTCCTTTGCTGTGGTTCTGGGATTGCACTTTTCGCACCAAAGTACGTTCATCTCTAGAGGACAGAACGCGTCTCCTTCCTGAGCRATATGACAGCTGTGTGGTCTCATGGTGTTTATACTTGCGTACTATTGTTTGTACAGACAAACGTGGTACCTTCAGGTGTTTGGAAATTGCTCCCAAGGATGAACCAGACTTGTGGAGGTCTTGGCTGATATCTTTTCATTTTCCTATGATGTCAAGCAAAGAGGCACTGAGTTTGAAGGTAGGCCTTGAAATACATCCACAGATACACCTCCAATTGACTCTAATGATGTCAATTAGCCTATCAGAAGCTTCTAAAGCCATGACATAATTTTCTAGAATTTTCCAAGCTGTTTAAAGGCACAGTCAACTTAGTGTATGGTAACTTCTGACCCACTGGAATTGTGATACAGTGAATTATAAGTGAAATCATCTGTCTGTAAACAATTGTTGGAAAATGTAATTGTCTCATGCACAAAGTAGATGTCCTAAACGACTTACCAAAACTATAGTTTGTTAACATGAAATTTGTGGAGTGGTTGAAAAACAAGTTTTAATGACTCCAACTTAAGTGTATGTAGACTTCCGACTTCAACTGTATATACTGTACTCTATACCATCTACTGCATCTTGCCTATGCCGTTTGGCATCGCTCATCCATATATTTCTATGTACATATTCTTATTTATTCCTTTACACTTGTGTGTATAACGTAGTTGTTGTGAAATTGTTAGATTACTTTTATTACTGCACTGTCGGAACTAGAAGCTCAAGCATTTTGCTACACTCGCATTAACATCTACAAACCATGTGTATGTGACCAATAAAATATAATTTTATTATATTTGTCAGGTTCCATCATGCAGAGGTTGTTCAGGCATGGTTTCGGGCCCATCCGGGCCCATTGGTGACCCTGTACCTGCCTCCCCCACACTCTCCTTCCCTCAAACGTATTGAGGAATTATTTTCAGCATGGCAGTGGAACATCAATGCATACCAATGTCAAGCTTGGATTCGTCATGCCAAAAGGTTTTTCCCGCGGTGCATTAACAATGAGGACATTCACTGTGATGTGAATGAGAATTTATGGCCAAACGCTCAAGACACGCTTGATCCAAACTATTGCAAGACAGGCTTGATGCAAATTATTGCAAGACAGGCTTGATGCAAATTATTGCAAGACACGCTTGATTCAAATTATTGCAAGACAGGCTTGCTAAACATTGTTTTATTTTAATTATTTAAATTTGCTTCATTTAATTTCTTTCATTTGATTACAGACAGTACACCTATGTTGCAATTATATACAGTATATATAAAAAATATATATATTATGGAAATGAGAGATTTTCTGTTTTGTTGGTGTATTGCTGATTGTGAAAACTATGTAATCTACTGTAATTTACAGAACTGTTGCATATTACTTTCAGCACTTCTAAGGGCAATTTGTAACGCGTGTCTTGCATTGTTTACTATTGGATAAACTGGTAGTTARAATGACAACATTTTAAATATATCATTACGCTGTGTTTTGGTGATTAAACAAACGTTGTCATTACATTTCACAATACATTTATATTGTGAATCAATGGTTGTGTGGTGAGAAATATCTACAATCCAAATAAATGAACAATGAAAGATTTTGCATGAAAGACTAGCTGTGTTACCAGTTTGAGTTTTGTTCTAAGAGTTGTGAAAATGTACCACATACTGTACTTGTGAAAATAGAACCAAAGTGATAAAAAAAATATAACCTTTACAAAGCCCTTGACTAGGTGCCCACTACCCTGTAGTGGAGTGCGTGTGTGCGTGTGTGTGTGAATGGGTGTGAATGCTGTAGTCAGACTGGTTTCACAAGGCTGTATAAGAGTGTCTCTGGGGGAATGGGTGTGAATGCAGCGGTCAGACTGGTTTCATAAGGCTGTATAATTGTGTCTCTGTGGGGAATGGGTGTGAATGCAGCGGTCAGACTGGTTTCACAAGGCTGTATAAGAGTGTCTCTGAGGTGGAATAGGTGTGAATGCTGAGAGGCAGGGTCTGTACATATGTAAGATCTTAATTTGACCTACATTGTCACATCAAAGTAGTCCCGTAGCAAAAGGATTTGAACGTTTAGTCCATAATGTTGTTTGGTCAGTGGTCCAGCTATTAGCTGGACAAAAGTAGGCTACGTGAAAGTGCAATACTGTTAATATACTCTAACCATGTTTTAGTGAATTTATGTCAATCACAGAGCTCATCTGCATTTATAAAAATTATCAGCAAAAAAGACTGATCAAATTAAGATCCTATATCTGTAGTCTACAGTGGAGTAATGCTAACAGACAATCCATCACTGTAACCTGTCTCTTCAGACGGATGAAACCAAGGGGGGGGACATGTTAAAGGTCACCCACTCTTGTCAAATAGAGACCTTGACAGGGAGTTCACACACACACACACACACACACACACACACACACACACACACACACACACACACACACACACACACACACACACACACACACACACACACACACAACACACACACACACACACACACACACACACCCACACCACACACACACAC
>NC_036870.1:26397834-26401038 GCF_002910315.2 Salvelinus sp. IW2-2015
CTGGTTCATCTAGTACGTTACAGCAGAGAGCTGAACGCTGAGTTGTAGTCAATGAACAGCATTCTCACATAGGTGTTCCTTTTTGTCCAGGTGGAAAGGGCACTGTGGAGTGATTACTTGTATGTATGCTAAAAGCTGAGCTTGTATATCGTCTAAGGTAGCCTCATGAAACCAGACTTACGTCATGTTACCCCATTCCAAAGTGAATGGAAACGTGAATGCAGCGGTCAGACTGGTTCACAAGGCTGTATAAGAGTGTCCTGGGAAATGGGTGTGAATGCAGCGGTCAGACTGGTTTCACAAGGCTGTATAATTGTGTCTCTGTGTGGGAATGGGTGTGAATGCAGCGGTCAGACTGGTTTCACAAGGCTGTATAAGAGTGTCTCTTGGGGAATGGGTGTGAATGCAGCGGTCAGACTGGTTTCACAAGGCTGTATAAGAGTGTCTCTGTGGGGAATGGGTGTGAATGCAGCGGTCAGACTGGTTTCACAAGGCTGTATAAGAGTGTCTCTGTGGGGAATGGGTGTGATGCTGCAGTCAGACTGGTTTCACAAGGCTGTATAAGAGTGTCTCTGTGGGGAATGGGTGTGAATGCTGCGGTCAGACTGGTTTCACAAGGCTGTATAAGAGTGTCTCTGTGGGGAATGGGTGTGAATGCTGTAGTCAGACTGGTTTCACAAGGCTGTATAAGAGTGTTCTCTGGGGGAATGGGTGTGAATGCTGCAGTCAGATCTGGTTTCACAAGGCTGTATAAGAGTGTATCTGTGGGGGAATGGGTGGAATGCTGTAGTCAGACTGGTTTCACAAGGCTGTATAAGAGTGTATCTGTGGGGAATGTGTGAATGCTGTAGTCAGACTGGTTTCACAAGGCTGTATAGAGTGTCTTCTGGGTGGGAATGGGTGTGAATGCTGTAGTCAGACTGGTTTCACAAGGCTGTATAAGAGTGTCTCTGGGGGGAATGGGTGTGAATGCAGCGGTCAGACTGGTTATTTCATAGGCTGTATAATTGTGTCTCTGTGGGGAATGGGTGTGAATGCAGCGGTCAGACTGGTTTCACAAGGCTGTATAAGAGTGTCTCTGAGGTGGAATAGGTGTGAATGCTGAGAGGCAGGGTCTGTACATATGTAAGATCTTAATTTGACCTACATTGTCACATCAAAGTAGTCCCGTAGCAAAAGGATTTGAACGTTTAGTCCATAATGTTGTTTGGTCAGTGGTCAGCTATTTATAGCCTTTAGCCGTACCCTTATCCTACTCCTCCTCTGTTCCTCTGGTGATGTGGAGGTTAATCCAGGCCCTGCAGTGCCTAGCTCCACTCCCATTCCCCAGGCACACTCATTTGTTGACTTCTGTAACCGTAATAGCCTCGGTTTCATGCATGTTAACACTCCCCAAGTTTGTTTTATTCACTGCCTTAGCACACTCTGCCAACCCTGATGTCCTAGCCGTGTCTGAATCCTGGCTTAGGAAGACAACCAAAACCCCTGAAATTTCCATCCCTAACCATAACATTTTCCGACAAGATAAAACTGCCAAAGGGGGCGGAGTGACAATCTACTGCAGAGATAGCCTGCAGAGTTCTGTCATAGTAACCAGGTCTGTGCCCAAACAATTTGAGCTTCTACTTTTAAAATCCACCTTTCCAGAAACAAGTCTCTCACTGTTGCTGCTTGCTATARACCACCCTCTGCCCCCAGCTGTGCCCTGGACACCATATGTGAATTTATTGCCCCCCATCTTTCTTCAGAGCTCATGCTGCTAGGTGACCTAAACTGGGACATGCTTAACACCCCGGCCATCCTACAATCTAAGCTTGATGTTCTCAATCTCACACAAATTATCAATGAACCTACCAGGTACAACCCCAAATCCGTAAACACGGGCACCCTCATAGATATCATCCTAACCAACTTGCCCTCTGAATACACTTCTGCTGTCTTCAACCAAGATCTCAGCGATCACTGCCTCATTGCCTGCATCCGTAATGGGTCTGCGGTCAAACGACCACCCCTCATCACTGTCAAACGCTCCGTAAAACACTTCAGCGAGCAGGCCTTTCTAATCAACCTGGCCCGGGTATCCTGGAAGGATATTGACCTCATCCCGTCAGTAGAGGATGCCAAGTTATTCTTTAAAAGTGCTTTCCTCACCATCTTAAATAAGCATGCCCCATTCAAAAAATGTAGAACCAGGAACAGATATAGCCCTTGGTTCACTCCAGGCCTGACTGCCTTTGACCAGCACAAAAACATCCTGTGGCGGACTTCATTAGCATCAAATAGCCCCCGTGATATGTTACTTTTCATGGAAGTTAGGAACCAAAATACAAAAATACACAAAGCTAATGCTAGCTTTTTCAAACAGAAATTTGCATTCTATAGCACTAACTCAAAAAAGTTCTGGTACACTGTAAAGTCCATGGAGAATAAGAGCACCTCCTCCCAGCTGCCCACTGCACTGAAGCTAGGAAACACTGTCACCATCGATAAATCCACGAAAATTGAGAATTTCAATAAGCATTTTTCTACGTCTGGCCATGCTTTCCACCTGGCTACCCCTACCCCGGTCAACTGCCCTGCACCACCCACCGCAACTCGCCCAAGCCTCCCCCATTTCTCCTTCACCCAAATCCAGATAGCTGATGTTCTGAAAGAGCTGCAAAATCTGGCCGGGCTAGACAATCTGGATCCTCTCATTCTAAAATGATCTTCCGAAATTGTTGCAACCTCTATTACTAGCCTGTTCAACATCTCTTTCGTATCGTCTGAGCTGCCACGGTCATCCCCCTTTTCAAAGGGGGAGACACTCTAGACCCAAACTGCTACAGACCTATATCTATCCTACCCTGCCTTTCTAAGGTCTTCAAAAGCCAAGTAAACAAACAGATCACCGACCATTTCGAATCCCACCGTACCTTGTCCGCTATGCAATCTGGCTTCCGAGCTGGTCATGGGTGCACCTCAGCCACGCTCAAGGTCCTAAATGATATCATAACTGCCATCGATAAGAGACAATACTGTGCAGCCGTATTCATCGACCTGGCCAACACCAAGAAGTTCCTGACAAAGAGGCTCCATGCCGATTGACCAAATGATAACTCTATCAGAGAAGTAGTTGGTGACCAGGCGAGGCAGTCATTTGAGAAACCAAGGCTGTTGAGTCTGCCGATTAAGAATGTGGTGATTGACAGAGCAGAAAGCATA
>NC_036870.1:26406531-26409031 GCF_002910315.2 Salvelinus sp. IW2-2015
CGTTCTTGTGAAGATGCTTGAGGAAACAGGTACAACGTATCTATATCCACAGTAACGAGTCTATATCGACACCTGAAAGGCGCTCAGCAAGGAAGAAGCCACGCCTCCAAACCACCATAAAAAGCCAGACTACGCGTTGCAATTGCATATGGGGACAAAGATCGTACTTTTGGAGAAATGTCTCTGGTCTGATGAAACAAAAAATAGAACTGTTTGGCCATAATGACATCGTGTTAGGTATGCGTAACTGGCTTAAGGGAGTCAGGCGCAGGAGAGCAGAAGTTGGGTAGCCAAAGGAGCCTTTTATTTCGGCGAACAAAACACACAGCACTAAGAACACTAAACACAATATGGGTTGACATAACCCAGCACAAACCAGTCTAGCGTGCACATACACGAAACAACAAACAATCCACACACTGACATGGGGTAACAGAGGGTTATATACACGTCTAATACTGAAGAATTGAAACCAGGTGTGTAGGAAAACAAGACAAGACAAATGGAAAAATGAAAGGTGGATCGCGATGGCTAGAAAACCGGTGACGTCGGACGCGCGAACGCCGCCCGAACAAGAGAGGATCCGACTTCGCGGAAGTCGTGGACACATCGTTATGTTTGGGGGAAAAAGGGGAGGCTTGCCAAGCGAAAGAACACCATCCAACGTGGAAAGAACGGGTGGCAGCACATTGTTGTGGGGTGCTTTGCTGCAAGAGGGACTGGTGCACTTCACAAAATTGATGCATCGTGAGGGAGGAAAATATTGGATATATTGAAGCAACATCCAAGACATCAGTCAGGAAGTTAAAGCTTGGTCGCAAATGGGTCCTTCCAAATGGACAATGACCCAAGCATACTTCAAATTGTGGCAAAATGGCTTAAGGACAACAAAGTCAAAGGTATTGGAGCGTGGCCATCTACAAAGCCCATGACTCAATCCTATAGCCAAATGTTGGGCGAAACTGCTGAAGAAGCGTGTTGCTCGACTGGAGAATGGCAGGCCTACAAAACCTGACTCAGTACGTACACACATGCTGAGTCAGGAGGTGGAAATAGGCCAAAAGTCACGGCCCAACTTATTTGTGGGGAAGCGTTGGTGGAAGGGAACACCGAAACGTGTTGACCCAAGCACATCAATGATGTCGTTCTTGCTGCTGGTGATTCTCTGATCCACCTCTACGCAGACGACACCATTCTGTATACCTCTGGCCATTCTTTGGACACTGTGCTAACCTCCAGACGAGCTTCAAWGCCATACAACTCTCCTTCCGTGGCCTGCAACTGCTCTTAAATGCAAGTAAAACTAAATGCATGCTCTTCAACCGATCGCTGCCCGCACCTGCCCGCCCGTCCAGCATCACTACTCTGGACTGTTCTGACCTAGAATATGTGGACAACTCCAAATACCTAGGTGTCTGGTTAGACTGTACACTCTCCTTCCAGACTCACATTAAGCTCTTATCTCCCTCACCACATTAAGACTCTTATCTCCCTCACTACCCTCCAGTACCAGCTGTCAGAGCAGCTCACAGATCATTGCACCTGTACATAGCCCATCTGTAAATAGCCCATCCAACTACCTCATCCCAATACTGTATTTATTTATTTATTTATTTTGCTCCTTTGCACCCCAGTATCTCTACTTGCACATTCATCTTCTGCACATCTATCACTCCATTGTTTAATTGTTATATCGTAATGACCTCGCCACTATGGCCTATTTTATTGCCTTACCTCTCTTATCTTACCTCATTTTTCACACACTGTAATTATACTTTTTTTCTACTGTATTATTGACTKTATGTTTGTTTATTCCATGTGTAACTCTGTGTTGTTGTTTGTGTCGAACTGCTTTGCTTTATCTTGGCCAGGTCGTAGTTGTAAATGTGAACTTGTTCTCAACTAGACTACCTGGTTAAATAAAGATGAAATATATATATTTTTAAACATCATAGTGCCCACAAAGCTCATCACTAAGCTAAGGACCCTGGGACCTCTGCAACTGGATCCTGGACTTCCTGATGGGCCGCCCCCAGGTGGTAAGGGTAGACAACAACACATCTGCCATGCTGATCCTTAGCACTGGGGCCCCTCAGGGGTGCGTGCTTAGTTCCCTCCTGTACTCCCTGTTCACCCACGAATGCATGGACATGACTCCAACACCATCATTAAGTTTGCTGACAACACAACAGTGGTATGCCTGATTACCAACAATGATGCGACAGCATATAGGGAGGTCAGAGACCTGGCAGTGTGGTGCCAGGACAACAACCGCTCTCTAAATGTGAGCAAGACAAAGGAGCTGATTGTGGACTATAAGAAAAGAAGGGCCGAACAGGCCCCCATTAACATCGACGGGACTGAAGTGGAGCGGGTCAAGAGTTTCAAGTTCCTTGGTGTCCACATCACCATCAAACTATCATGGTCCAAACACACCAAGACAGTTGTGAAGAGGGCACGACAACACCTTTTCCCCCTCAGGAGACTGAAAAGATTTGGC
>NC_036870.1:26414031-26429170 GCF_002910315.2 Salvelinus sp. IW2-2015
CTATAGGATTGAGGTCAGGGCTTTGTGATGGCCACTCCAATACCTTGACTTTGTTGTCCTTAAGCCATTTGCCACAATTTTGGAAGTATGCTTGGGTCATTGTCCATTTGGAAGACCCATTTGCGACCAAGTTTAACTTCCTGACTGATGTCTTGGATGTTGCTTCAATATATCCACATAATTTTCCTCCCTCACGATGCCATCAATTTTGTGAAGTGCACCAGTCCCTCTTGCAGCAAAGACCCCCACAACAGATGCTGCACCCTGCCTTTCTCGTTCTTCACGGTTGGGATGGTGTTCTTCGGCTTGCAAGCCTCCCCTTTTTCCCAAACATAACGATGTGTCACGACTTCCGCCGAAGTCGGATCCTCTCCTTGTTCGGGGCGGCGTTCGGCGTCGACGTCACCGGTTTTCTAGCCATCGCCGATCCACCTTTCATTTTTCCATTTGTCTTGTCTTGTTTCCTACACACCTGGTTTCAATTCTTCAGTATTAGACGTGTATATAACCCTCTGTTACCCCCATGTCAGTGTGTGGAATTGTTTGTTGTTTCGTGTATGTGCACGCTAGACTGGTTTGTGCTGGTTATGTCAACCATATTGTGTTTAGTGTTCTTAGTGCTGTGTGTTTTGTTCGCCGAAATAAAAGGCTCCTTGGCTACCCAACTTCTGCTCTCCTGCGCCTGACTCCCTTACGCCAGTTACGCATACCTAACACGATGGTCATTATGGCAAACAGTTCTATTTTTGTTTCATCAGACCAGAGACATTTCTCCAAAAAGTAGATCTTTGTCCCATATGCAATTGCAAACCGTAGTCTGGCTTTTATGGTGGTTTTGGAGGCGTGGCTTCTTCCTTGCTGAGCGGCCTTTCAGGTGTCGATATAGGACTCGTTACTGTGGATATAGATACGTTTGTACCTGTTTCCTCAAGCATCTTCACAAGGTCTTTGCTGTTGTTCTGGATTGATTTGCATTTCGCACGAAAGTATGTTCATATCTAAGGAACAGAACGCGTCTCCTTCCTGAGCGGTATGACGGCTGCGTGGTCCATGGTTTTATACTTGCGTACTATTGTTTGTACAGATGAACGTGGTACCTTCAGGCGTTTGGAAATTGCTCCCAAGGATGAACCAGACTTGTGAGGTCTACAATTTCTTTCCTGAGGTCTAGGCTGATGTCTTTTGATTTTCCCATGATGTCAGCAAAGAGGCACTGAGTTTGAAGGTAGGTCTTGAAATACATCCACAGATAAACCTCCAATTGACTCTAATGATGTCAATTAGCCTATCAGAAGCTTCTAAAGCCATGACATCATTTTCTGGAATTTTCCAAGCTGTTTAAAGGCACAGTCAACTTAGTGTATGTAAACTTCTGACCCACTGGAATTGTGATACAGTGAATTATAAGTGAAATCATCTGTCTGTAAACAATTGTTGGAAAATGTACTTGTCTCATGCACAAAGTAGATGTCCTAACCGACTTGCCAAAACTATAGTTTGTTAACAGAAATTTGGTGGAGTGGTTGAAAAATGAGACTTCAACTGTATATAAATTGGTCATAAAATGGGATCTTATCTTCATCTAAGTCACAACAATAGACAAACACAGTCTGCTTAAACTAATAACACACAAACTATTATACGTTTTCATGTCTTTATTGAACAAACCGTGTTAACATTCACAGTGCAGGGTKTAAAAAGTATGTGAACCATTGTATTTAATAACTGGTTGACCATCCTTTGACAGCAATAACCTCAACTAAACATTTTCTGTAGTGGGGGATCTGACCTGCACAACAGTCAGGAGGAATTTTGGACCATTCCTCTTGACAAAACTGTTTCAGTTCAGCAATATTCTTGGGATGTCTGGTGTGAACCACTCTCGAGGTCATGCCACAGCATCTCAAACCATATTTATAGTTGGGATGATGTTTTGATGTTGGTGTGCTGTGCCTTCTTTTCTCCACACATAGTGTTGTGTGTTCCTTCCAAACAACTCGACTGTAGTTTCATCTGTCCACAGAATATTTTACCAGTAGCGCTGTGGAACACCCAGGTGGTCTTTTGCGAACTTCAGACGTGCAGCAATATTTTTGGGGGACAGCAGTGGCTTCTTCCGTTGTGTCCTCCCATGAACACCATTCTTCTTTGATGTTTTACGTATCGTAGACTCGTCAACAGAGATGTTAGCATGTTCCAGAGATTTCTGTAAGTCTTTAGTTGACACTATGATTCATCTTAACCTCATTGAGCATTCTGCGCTGTGCTCTTGTAGTCATCTTTGCAGTACGGCCACTCCCAGGGAGAGTAACAACAGTGCTGAACTTTCTCCATTTATAGACAATTTGTCTTACCATGGACTGATGAACATCAAKGCTTTTAGAGATAYTTTTGTAACCCTTTCCAGCATTATGCAAGTCAACAATTCTTAATCTTAGGTCTTCTGCGATCTCTTTTGTTTGAGGCATGGTTCACATCAGGCAATGCTTCTTGTGAATAGCAAACACACATTTAGTGAGTGTTTTTTATAGGGCAKGGCAGCTCTAACCAACATCTCCAATCTCRTCTCATTGATTGGACTCCAGGTTAGCTGACTYCTGACTCCAAATAGCTTTTGGAGATGTCATTAGYCTAGGGGTTCACATACTTTCTCCAACCTACACTGTGAATGTTTAAATGATGTATTCAATATAGACAAGAAAAATACAAYAATTAGTGTGTTATTAGTTTAAGCACACTGTGTTTGCCTATTGTTGTGACTTGGATGAAGAAAATATTTTTTCTTGCCACTGTATATGTATATTTTGTGTATAATGTGTATATTTGCGATGTATTATACAGGGCACATTTGAAAAAGAGACCTAAGTCTCAATATGTCTTCCTTGGTCAAATAAAGGAATTCACTTTACCATGTCTGTCAGACTCCCTCTGATGGTCCCCTCAACCCTTAGTCTCCACCTTTTCTGTCCGTATTTCAGACGATTGACAAGTTGACTAACTCCTCTCCTGACTGTGAGTGACTGACGGGATGTGATGGTGTCATTGAGCTGGCCGGGTTCACCATAGGATATACAGCTCTCACCCCTCTCAACTCTCTGTCCGGCCTGTTATACAAGCTAGAGAACTAGGAGCTAAGGGTATCCATTATCCCCAGGTCATATGAGGGATTCACCTATAATTTGAGGGATTACCTACGATCTATGACCACTGAGCCATTATATAATTTCTGATTGTTCAGGGGTGCTTCTCCTCCTCCTCTGTTGCATCACCATTTCCAGTCGTAGTCCTGCTGTCAAAACAGTACCATACATCCAGACAGACAGGGGCCTGACAGGTCACTGATGGCAGACACTGTCATCATGCTACAAATGACTTAAGTTCAGATTTCCTCTGACCTTGWGTTAGTGGGAGAATACATTCAGTGCCAGGATACAGCATTGTGTCGGCCACATAGGAATGAATAGAATGGATGAGAGGCTGGGGAGGTAGGCCTACAAAAGCATGGAGCCCCCAAGCTTGCGTGGAATTTCGCCAAAAGTTGAATTGCCATTGCAGCTCTTTGAGCCAGTACACCCCAGTAGAGAAAGCCACTGTGTGTTGTCACCCTCATCAGAGCCCCAGCCCCGTGGGTGTTTTCACCCTCATCAGAGTCCCAGCCTTCTGGGTGTTTTCACCCTCCTTAGAGCCCCAGCCTCCTGGGTGTTTTCACCCTCCTTAGAGCCCCAGCCTTCTGGGTGTTTTCACCCTCCTTAGAGTCCCAGCCTCCTGGGTGTTTTCACCCTCCTTAGAGCCCCAGCCTCCTGGGTGTTTTCACCCTCCTTAGAGCCCAGCCTCCTGGGTGTTTTCACCCTCCTTAGAGCCCAGCCTCCTGGGTGTTTTCACCCTCCTTAGAGCCCCAGCCTGCTGGGTATTTTCACCCTCCTTAGAGCCCCAGCCTCCCTGGGTATTTTTTCACGCCTCCTTAAGAGCCCCAGCCTCCTGGATGTTTTCACCTCCTTAGAGCCCCAGCCTCCCTGGGTATTTCCACCCTCCTTAGAGTCCAGCCTTCCTGGGTGTTTTCACCTCCTTAGAGCCCCAGCCTCCTGGGTGTTTTCCCCTCCTTAGAGCCCCAGACTGCTGGGTGTATTTTCACCCTCCTTAGAGCCCCAGCCTCCTGGGTATTTCCACCCTCCTTAGAGTCCCAGCCTCCTGGGTGTTTTCACCCTCCTTAGAGCCCCAGCCTCYTGGGTGTTTTCACCCTCCTTAGAGCCCCAGCCTCCTGGGTGTTTTCACCCTCCTTAGAGCCYCAGACTGCTGGGTGCTCAAATGCATCCTGTTCCCATTGATCATGCTTGAGATGTTTCTACAACTTGATTGCAGTCCACCTGTGCTAAATTCAATTGATTTGGAAAGGCACACAGCTGTCTATATAAGGTCCCACAGTTGACAGTGCATATCAGAGCAAATACCAAGCCATGAGGTTGAAGGAATTACCAACACATTTCTGCAGCATTGAAGGTCCCCAAGAACACAGTGGAGTTTGGAACCACCAAGACTCTTCCTAGAGCTGGCCGCCCGGCCAAACTGAGCAATCGGGGGAGAAGAGCCTTGGTCAGGGAGGTGACCAAGAACCTGTGGAGATGGGAGAAACTTCCATAAGGACAACCATCTCTGCAGCACTCCATCAATCAGGCCTTTTTTAGTAGAGTGGCCAGACAGAAGCCACTCCTCAGTAAAAGGCACATGAAATCTCACTTGGAGTTTGCAAAAAGGCACCTAAAGACTCTCAGACCATGACAAACAAGATTATCTGGTCCGATGAAACCAAGATTGAAGACTTTGCCCTGAATACTAAGCGTCACATCTGGAGGTAACCTGGTACCATCCCTACGGTGAAGCATGGTGGCAGCATCATGTTGTGGTAATGTTTTTCAGTGGCAGGGACTGGGAGCCTAGTCAGAATTGAGAGAAAGATGAACAGAGCAAAGTACAGAGAGATACTTGATGAAAACCTGTTCCTGTCACGTTCCTGACCTGTTTTCTCTTGTTTTGTATTTATTTAGTATGGTCAGGGCGTGAGTTGGGTGGGTTGTCTATGTGTTGTTTTCTATGTTGGGGTTTTGTGCGTTCGGCCTGGTATGATTCTCAATCAGAGGCAGCTGTCAATCGTTGTCCCTGATTGAGAATCATTCTTAGGCAGCCGGGGTTCACGCGTGTGTTTGTGGGTGTTTGTCTTTCGTGTCAGTATTCGTGCCACACGGGACTGTTTTTGGTTGGATTCTATTTGTTAATTTGTTTCATTGTAGTGTTCAGTTAATTTTATAATAAATTATGGACACTTTCCACTCTGCGTCTTGGTCCGATCCCTACACCTCCTCTTCAGACGAAGAGGAGGAAATCTGCCGTTACAGTTCCAGAGCACTCAGGATCTCAACGATACTATGCACACAGCCAAGACAATGCAAGAGTGGCTTCGGGACAAGTTTCTGAAGGTCCTTGAGTGGCCCAGTCAGAGCCCGGACTTGAACCCAATTTAACATCATGGAGAGACCTGAAAATAACTGTGCTGCGATGCTCCCCATCCAACCTGACAGAGTTTGAGAGGATCTGCAGAGAAGAATGGGAATAACTCCCCAAATAAAGGTGTGCCAAGCTTGTAGCGTCATACTCAAGACTTGAGGCTGTAATTGCTGCCAAAGGTGCTTCAACAAAGTACTGAGTAAAGGTCTGAATAATTATGTAATTGTGCTATTTCCGTTTTTATTTATACATTTCGGAAGAAAATGTTTGCTTTGTCATTATGGGTTATTGTGTGTAGATTGATGAGGAATATCTTTTTTTTTAACATAATAAAATGTGGAAAATGTCAAGGGGTCTGAATACTTTCAGAAGGCACTTTATAGTGCCCTATGGGCCCTTGTCAAAAGTAGTACACTAGCAAGTGAATAGGGTGCCATTTTGGACAGAGCCCATGACAGTCATCTAATGGACCAGAATGACCATGTTGATGGAGCCAAAACAGTATTCCTGTCTCTGTCTGAGTGTTTGTGGATGTATGCTGCGCCTGGCTATTTGTGTTTCTGAGGTGTTCTACGTCATGCTTGGGTGTCCAGGTACATCTCTTGGTATCTGTGTTTGTACAGGTTGTAAGCGGTGTGTGTGTGTGTGCATGAGAGACAGAGAGAAAAAGGAGAGAGTGTTTACACAACACAATAGAAATAGTTTTCCTGGGGCACAGCAGTACACAGTAGCCTATCTGTGGGTCCTGATGCACGCCAGTACACAGTAGCCTATCTGTGGGTCCTGATGCACGCCAGTACACAGTAGCCTATCTGTAAGTCCTGATGCACGTCAGTACACRGTAGCCTATCTGTGAGTCCTGATGCACGCCAGTACACAGTAGCCTATCTGTAAGTCCTGATGCACGCCAGTACACAGTAGCCTATCTGTGAGTCCTGATGCAYGCCAGTACACAGTAGCATATCTATGAGTCCGCATGTCCTGTCTTAGACACTAAAGCAGGACTTAATGCCAGTGGACACTGCAATGACACAGACAACTAAATGTGACCTGTCGCACACACTGAGGTACACACACGCACACACACAAACACCTGAGGTACAGACACACACAACAATGTGCAAGAGTGCATGAGCACGTATTCCACTAAGTCATTGAAAAGTAACCCACCACTTACGACTCCTCCCAAATCAATAGTCCTCCGTACCGCCGCCTCCGCTCCAACCTTACACTGTACATCTTTAACAGGGAGGTTAAGGGCCTAGGACAGCCGGAGGAGAGACTCATTAATTGAGCTAAGATGTCTCCCTGTGCAGCCCAGTAAAGCATCATAGATACACTGTTAAAGAGATGAATGTATTGTCAGGCAAAGTCATTGAAATGGTTTTAGATAAGACATCTAACAGAATTTCACCTTCACGTCCCTTTACCCTACACCTTTCAATCTTCTCAAGGATTCCCCTTGCCGCTTGAGATACGCCCTCTTTTTGTTTCCCAAAAGTTCTCCCTCTCTCATTTCCTAGCGTAGTGATAGGACCCCAGGGGTAGTGTTAGTCCAGGTTAAACACCCACACTGGCAATGCTTGGACCAGACCAGGGGCAGTGTGTCTAATGGAGAAAGGTCAGTCAGACCACCAGCCAGCTACTAGCTTTCCCCTATTAAAGCCAGGCGTGTGAAGCTCAGCTCTGTTCTCTCTCTGACTGGTCATTGATTATACCCCACGCTGCAGGCTAATTCATTACTTCTTCTTACATTGCCCCTATTCCACCAGAAACAGGAATCAGAGGGAAAAGAAGGATTGTGATTGAAAATAAAAACTATTATAAACTGCCAGCAAAGCACTGCAGTTGGTGCTGAGGAGTGTGGTTGGAATGAAATATTCTATAGTTTTAGAAAATGTAATTGTATTAGTTGACAGCCATATGACAGATGGGTGATTGGAGGTATTCTTGACCGAGGTAAAGGAATAGAGGTTGAGTTTAAATAAAGTCTGTCTGTCTGCCGAATAAGGAGAAGTCAGACAACATGCACATGACTGGATTTAAACACTGTTTATTGTGTTCAGGTATAATCACCTTGATTTAGGCTACAGCATCAAGATTTAATATATATATTTAAAAAATGTACAATAGTGCACTTGAGCTTAATCATAATATGTCGTTTATTTTATATTTGACAACAAGATAAAACGTACCGCCAGTATACAGATAGCACACTTGCAGTACTTATCGTGTATAAAAAGTCTGGAATCCAAACTGACACAACAGAAATAAAACGTATGTTTTACACATTTACATTATCATCTTGGAACCGTAATGCAACAAAAAACTATGGAATCAGTTACGTTGTTTTGGTGTCAAAAACGGCTATTTTTCCTCATTTTATCACAAGGACAGATGCAGAGACAATGGTGGAGGCTGTTTGTTTGGACAATTAAACTCCTTCTTATGATATGACTGGGAAATAAACAAGTGCAGCGGATGCACGTTAGACCTAGTATATCATCTATAACCATTCAATATGTTCAAAATCAACATTGTACACCGTGYACAAAACATTAAAGACACCTTCCTAATATTGAGTTGCAGTTGCAGACCCACTTTGGCCCTTAAAAAACCCAAACTCAATATTAGGAAGGTGCCTTTAATGTTTTGTACACGGTGTATAATGTTGATTTTGAACATATTGAATGGTTATGGACTCTACAAGGTGTTGAAGCGTTCCACAGGGACGCTGGCCCATGTTGACTCCAATGCTTCCCACAGTTGTGTCAAGGTGGCTGGAAGTCCTTTGGGTGGTGGACCATTCTTGATACACAGAGGAAACTGTTGAGCATGAAAAACCCAGCAAAGTCTTGCCCATTCACACTCTGAATGGCACACATACACAATCCATGTCTGAATTGCCTCAAGGCTTAAAAATMATTATTTAACCTGTCTCCTCCCCTTCATCTACACTGCTTGAAGTGTATTTAACAAGTGACGTCAATAAGGGATCATAGCTTTCGCCTGGTCAGTCTATGCCATGGAAAGAGCAGGTGTTCATAATGTTTTGTGCACTCAGTGTAAAACAGAGCATTTTATTAGTGACAAGATGACAACATAGAATTTTAACTCGGTGTATCAAGATAAATAATTTTTGGACCTAACAAACAGCCCAGGTACAGTAATAGTCCTGGACTGGAACAAGCTCAGGGGTGAAGATACCCTTAGGTACAGATCTAGGATCAGCTTTCGCTCCCCCAATCCTAACCTTAACCATTAGTGGGGGAAACGCAAAACTGACCGAAGCTCAGTGTCTGGGGTGACTTCATCCCACACCACTGGAACAACAGAAAAAACAGTGCTGTCATCATCATCATCATCATTAATGGACACTTAAAGGGCACTAGACCAGATGTCTCCATAGGCGTAACCCGAAAGGAAAGTGCTTCAATTAACATCCCATGCTTTTTCAGAAACTGTGTTTGTGAGTGCATGTTATACCTGGAGAAATACACTTTATCTGGATTTCAATGGAAAAGTGTCTGTTGTCTCAACTCAGCAATATCTGTCACATTATAGTCAAAAAGAAAATGTTCAACGATTCAGTTTTTCCCCAGGGCCGACGTTGCTCCTGAGCTGTTTACAGAAGCACATTATGCTGTAGACAAACAGTAGGAGAAAAATAAAACGTCACGGAGTATCATTCAACATTTCAAGTAGTTAATCTTAAAAACCCAGAGTCCTTCCTCATAAACATGTACAGTCTATTCACGATGAACAGGAGAACGGAACATCTCTGTGGTAACATACAAAACGCAGTGAAACTGTAAGCAGCATGTTTGTGGATATTGGATATCCATGGGGGGCATGTAGAAYCGTAGCCTATATGTACTGAGTTAGATAACTGAAACATGCTTCTATGAGTGTATTTGTAAGCAGAAGTTCTTGTTTCATTGCTTCTTTTCTGTTCCTGGTGGGTTTGTGAGGATTCTAAGGTTGCAAAAGTCCAGTAACCCTAGGGAATTTTGCAACCCTCGGGCATTCTAAAACTGAGCCTCATGTTTAGAAGCCACCTTAAATACAATAACCATGTCTGTCTGTCTCTATCGCWTTGGTCTGTCRATGTCGTCGATGGCTGCCAGGAGWTTCTGCCGGGCCKYCTTGTTAATGTGAGAGCCCAGACACATGTTCACCAGGTTGGCCAGCTGCTTCATGGAGTACTCTTTGTGGAACAGACAGACAGACGTACACATATTATAGACAGAGAGCCTTCAATCTCAGATAGTCTTCAGTCTCAGATAGTCTTTGGTCTCAGACCATCTCAGATAGCATTTAGTCTCAGATAGCCTTTAGTCTCAGATAGCCTGTAGTCTCAGACAATCTCAGATAGCCTTTAGTCTCAGATAGCCTTTAGTCTCAGATAGCCGTTTGTCTCAGATAGCCGTTTGTCTCAGATAGCCTTTCGTCTCAGATAGCCTTTTGTCTCAGATAGCCTTTAGTCTCCAGATAGCTTTTAGTCTCAAGATAGCTTTTAGTCTCAGATATTCTTAAGTCTCAGACAATCTCAGATAACCTTTAGTCTCAGATAGAAAAGGCTATCTGAAGACAAAAGGCTATTCTGAGACTAAAGGCTATCTGAGACAAAAGGCTATCTGAGACAAAAGGCTATCTGAACGACTAAAGGCTATCTGAGACTAAAGGCGTAAATCTGAGACTAAAGGCTATCTGAGACTAAAGGCTATCTGAGACTAAAGGCCCTATCTGAGACTAAAGGCTATCTGAGACTAAAGGCTATCTGAGACTAAAGGCTATTTCTGAGACTAAAGGCTATCTGAGGATATGTCTGAGACAAAAGGCTATCTGAGACTAAAGGCTATCTCAGATTGTCTGAGACAAAAGGCTATCTGAGACAAAAGGCTATCTGAGACTAAAGGCTATCTGAGACAAAAGGCTATCTGAGACTAAAGGCTATCTGAGACTAAAGCTATCCTGAGACTAAAGGCTATCTGAGACTAAAGGCTACTGAGATCTGTCTGACGACAAAAGGCTATCTGAGACTAAGAGGTATCTGAGATTGTCTGAGACAAAAGGCTAATCTGAGACAAGCTATCTGAGACAAAAGGCTATCTGAGACTAAAAGGACTATCTGAGATTTCGAGCAAAAGCTATCTGAGACTAAAGGCTATCTGAGACAAAAAGGCTATCTGAGACTAAAGGGTATCTGAGACTAGGCTCTGAGACTAAAGACTATCTGAGACTAAAGCTATTGGGATAGTCTGAGACTAAAGACTATCTGAGACTAAAAGCTATCTCGAGACTAAAAGCTATCTGAGATTAAAGGCTATCTGAGACTAAAGGCTTCTGAAGACGAAAGGCTATCTGGGATTGTCTGAGACTAAAGACTATCTGATATAAAAGCTATCTCGAGACTAAAGGCTAATCTGAGACGAAGGCTATCTGAGACTAAAGCTATCTGAGATGAAAGGCTATCTGAGACGAAAGGCTATCTGAGACTAAAGACAATCTGAGATTGTCTGAGACTAAAGGCTATTTGAGACTAAAGCTATCTGAAACTAAAGGCTATCTGAGACTAAAGGCTATCTGAGACTAAAGGCTATCTGAGACGATCTGAGACTGAAGACGATCTGAGACTGAAGACTATCTAAGACTGAAGACGATTTGAAACTGAAAACGATCTGAGACTAAAGGCTATCTGAAACTAAAGGCTAGCTGAGACTAAAGGCTAAATCTGAGACTAAAGACTATCTGAGATTGTCTGAGACTAAGGCTATCTGAAACTAAAGCCTATCTGAGACTAAAGGCTATCTGAGACTAAAGACTATCTGAGACTAAAAGCTATCTTGAGACTAAAAGCTATCTCGAGCCTAAGGCTATCTGAGACGAAAGCTATCTGAGCTAAAGGCTATCTGAGACTAAAGACTATCTGAGACTAAAAGACTATCTCAGATTGTCTGAGACTAAAGACTATCTGAGACTAAAGGCTATCTGAGACTAAGGTATCTGAAGACTAAAGGCTATCTGAGATGAGGCTATCTGAGACTAAAGACTATCTGAGATGTCTGAGACTAAAGGCTATCTGAGACTAAAGTCTATCTATCTGAGATTTTCTGAGACTAAAGGCTATCTGAGACTAAAGACTATCTGAGACTAAAGGCTACTGAGACTAAAAGCTATCTCGAGACTAAAGGCTATCTGAGACGAAAGGCTATCTGAGACTAAAGGCTTCTGAGACGATCTGAGACTAAAGACTATCTGAGATTGTCTGAGACTAAAGACTATCTGAGACTAAAGGCTACTGAGACTAAAGGCTATCTGGAGCTAAAGGCTATCTGAAGACTAAAGGCTATCTGAGACTAAAGGCTATCTGAGACTAAAGCTATCTGAGACTAAGGCTATCTGAGACTAAAGACTATCTGAGACTAAAGGCTATCTGAGACTAAAGGCTATCTGAGACTAAAGACTATCTGAGACTAAAGACTATCTGAGACTAAAGGCTATCTGCGACTAAGCTTCTGGGATAGTCTGAGACTAAAGACTATCTGAGACTAAAAGCTATCTCGAGACTAAAAGCTATCTGAGATTAAAGGCTATCTGAGACTAAAGGCTATCTGAGACGAAAGGCTATCTGGGATTGTCTGAGACTAAAGACTATCTGATACTAAAGCTATCTCGAGACTAAAGGCTATCTGAGACGAAAGGCTATCTGAGACTAAAGGCTATCTGAGATGAAAGGCTATCTGAGACGAAAGGCTATCTGAGACTAAAGACATCTGAGATTGTCTGAGACTAAAGGCTATTTGAGACTAAAGGCTATCTGAAACTAAAGGCTATCTGAGACTAAAGGCTGAGACTAAGCTATCTGAGACGATCTGAGACTGAAGACGATCTGAGACTGAAGACTATCTGAGACTGAAGACGATTTGAAACTGAAACGATCTGAGACTAAAGGCTATCTGAAACTAAAGGCTATCTGAGACTAAAGGCTATCGAGACTAAAGACTATCTGAGATTGTCTGAGACTAAAGGCTATCTGAAACTAAAGGCTATCTGAGACTAAAGGCTATCTGAGACTAAAGACTATCTGAGCTAAAAGCTATCTTGAGACTAAAAGCTATCTCGAGCCTAAGGCTATCTGAGACGAAAGTATCTGAGACTAAAGGCTATCTGAGACTAAAGACTATCTGAGACTAAAGACTATCTCAGATTGTCTGAGACTAAAGACTATCTGAGACTAAAGGCTACTGAGACTAAAGGCTACTGAGACTAAAGGCTATCTGAGATGAAAGGCTATCTGAGACTAAAGACTATCTGAGATTGTCTGAGACTAAAGGCTATCTGAGACTAAAGTCTATCTATCTGAGATTTTCTGAGACTAAAGGCTATGAGACTAAAGAACTATCTGAGACTAAAGGTATCTGAGACTAAAAGCTATCTCGAGACTAAAGGCTATCTGAGACGAAAGGCTATCTGAGACTAAAGGCTATCTGAGACGATCTGAGACTAAAGACTATCTGAGATTGTCTGAGACTAAAGACTATCTGAAACTAAAGGCTATCTGAGACTAAAGGCTATCTGAGACTAAAGGCTATCTGAGACTAAAGGCTATCTGAGACTAAAGGCTATCTGAGACTCAAAGCTATCTGAGACTAAAGGCTATCTGAGACTAAAGACTATCTGAGACTAAAGGCTATCTGAGACTAAAGGCTATCTGAGACTAAAGACTATCTGAGACTAAAGGCTATCTGCGACTAAAGGCTATCTGGATTGTCTGAGACTAAAGACTATCTTAGACTAAAAGCTATCTCGAGCCTAAAGGCTATCTGAGACTAAAGGCTATCTGAGACTAAAGGCTATCTGAGTCGAAAGGCTATCTGAGACGAAAGGCTATCTTGAGACAAAAGGCTATCTGAGACTAAAGACTATCTGAGACTAAAGACTATCTGAGACTAAAGGCTATCTGAGGACTAAAGGCTATTTGAGATTGTCTGAGACTAAAGACTATCTGAGACTAAAAGCTATCTTGAGACTAAAAGCTATCTTGAGACTAAAGGCTATCTGAGGCTAAAGGCTATCTGAGACTAAAGGCTATCTGAGACGAAAGCTATCTGAGACGAAAGGCTATCTGAGACTAAAGCTATCTGAGACGAAAGCGCTATCTGAGACGAAAGGCTATCTGAGACGAAAGGCTATCTGAGACAAAGGCTATCTGAGACAAAAGGCTATCTGAGACTAAAGGCTATCTGAGACTAAGTAAAGGTATCTGAGACTAAAGGCTATCTGAGATTGTCTGAGACTACAGGTATCTGAGACTAAAGGCTATCTGAGACTAAAGGCTATCTGAGACTAAAGGACTATCTGAGATGGTCTGAGACTAAATGCTATCTGAGATAGTCTGAGACCAAAGATATCTAGACTGAAGACTATCTGAGAATTGAAGGCTCTCTGAGACTAAAGGCTATCTGAGACTAAAGACTATCTGAGGCTACAAGGCTATCTGAGACTAAAGGCTATCTGGAGACTACAGGCTGCCGCGGTTGCCTGTTAGCATTCCTTTTGATCTTTCTTTTTGCTTTCCACCGATTTATTCTTTGCTGTGTTTTTCCTTTTTTTTTTTTTGTGTTATCTTTTGTTTTCTCCTTCTTTCTTCACTGTTTTTAGTTTCGTCATGTTTTCTTTCTTTATTGTTTTAGATTCGCCTGTCTGGCTCTTCCTCTTAGGTGCTGTGTTGTATCTTCTTCTTTTTTTTGCTTTTTTTGTTTCTTCTTATCCTCCCCTCTTATCATGTTATCTTGTTCTCTCTTCTTGGTTTATTTTTGTTCTTCTCCTCTCTTCTCCGCCCAATATTGTTCCTTCTCTTTCGTTACTTATTTTTTTCTTAGTTCGTTTCTTCTTTATATTTTCTTTTCGTTCTTTCCTCTCTCAAGATAGCAACGTTTTCTCCCTTATCTTGATCTCGTGCTTGATCGTGTTGTTCGTTTTGTTGTTCTATCTTTCTCTTTGTATCTTTCTTTTTTCCTACTATTTTTTGTGGTTCTTCTCTTTTTTTAATTTTTCTATGTTTTACTTCTTGCCTTGTTTTCGATCTTTTTTTCTTTTGTTTCTAGTTGCTCTACTTTTTTTTTGATTTCTTTTTTTTTCTCCCTTCTGTCTTCCTATTTTTGTTTTTTTTTCCTTTTTTTGTTTCGTATTTTGTCGTCTGTTTTCTCGTCGCTCGTCCGTTTGGTCTGTTTTTGTTTGTATTTCTCTTTTTTTGTTTTTTTTATTTCCGTCGTCCTTTTTCTAGTTGTCTGTCTATCCGTTTGTTTTCTCTCTTATGTTCTTTTCTCTTCTTCTTTTTTTTCCTCTTTTCTTTTTCTTTTCTCTTCTGTTGAATATTTGAGGCTTGCCTCTTTCTCCCTTTCGTTGTTTATATTTCCTTCCGTCCTTTTATTCTTATCTGTTGTATACTCTTGTCTTCCTTCTTGTTTTTCCCTTCTTCATATTCTTTTTTCTTTTGATCTGTCTTCACTCGGACTCTACTCTAGGGTGAAATGACGTGTAAAGTTAAATTTAATTCCGAATTGTTGGAGTTCCAAGGAATTGTTAAAACGTCTAAAATAAACGTAACGTGGGTGAGAAGTTGGTTGTAGGCTTT
>NC_036870.1:26429195-26456561 GCF_002910315.2 Salvelinus sp. IW2-2015
ACTAAAGGCTATCTGAGACGAAAAGGCTATCTGGGATGTCTGAGACTAAAGACTTATCTGATACAAAAGCTATCTCGAGACTAAAGGCTATCTGAGACGAAAGGCTATCTGAAGACTAAAGCTATCTGAGATGAAAGGCTATCTGAGACGAAAGGCTATCTGAGACTAAAGACAATCTGAGATTGTCTGAGACTAAAGGCTATTTGAGACTAAAGGCTATCTGAAACTAAAGCTATCTGGACTAAAGGCTATCTGAGACTAAAGGCTATCTGAGACGATCTGAGGATGAAGACGATCTGAGACTGAAGACTATCTGAGACTGAAGACGATTTGAAACTGAAAACGATCTGAGACTAAAGGCTATCTGAAACTAAAGGCTATCTGAGACTAAAGGCTATCTGAGACTAAAGACTATCTGAGATTGTCTGAGACTAAAGGCTATCTGAAACTAAAGGCTATCTGAGACTAAAGGCTATCTGAGACTAAGACTATCTGAGACTAAAAGCTATCTGAGACTAAAAGCTATCTCGAGCCTAAGCTATCTGAGACGAAAGGCTATCTGAGACTAAAGGCTATCTGAGACTAAAGACTATCTGAGACTAAAGACTACTCAGATTGTCTGAGACTAAAGACTATTCTGAGACTAAAGGCTATCTGAGACTAAAGGCTATCTGAGACTAAAGGCTATCTGAGATGAAAGGCTATCTGAGACTAAAGACTATCTGAATTGTCTGGACTAAAGCTATCTGAGACTAAAGTCTATCTATCTGAGATTTTCTGAGACTAAAGGCTATCTGAGACTAAAGACTATCTGAGACTAAAGGCTATCTGAGACTAAAAGCTATCTCGAGACTAAAGGCTATCTGAGACGAAAGGCTATCTGAGACTAAAGGCTATCTGAGACGATCTGAGACATAAGACTACTGAGATTGTCTGAGACTAAAGACTATCTGAAGACTAAAGGCTATCTGAGACTAAAGGCATCTGAGACTATACTGAGACTAAAGGCTATCTGAGCTAAAGGCTATCTGAGACTAAAGGCTATCTGAGACTAAAGGCTATCTGAGACCTAAAGACTATCTGAGAGCTAAAGGCTATCTGAGACTAAAGGCTATCTGAGACTAAAGACTATCTGAGACTAAAGGCTATCGCGACCTAAAGGCTATCTGGGATTGTCTGAGACTAAAGACTATCTTAGACTAAAAGCTATCTCGAGCCTAAAGGCTATCTGAGACTAAAGGCTATCGAGACTAAAGCTATCTGAGAGTCGAAAGGCTATCTGAGACGAAGGCTATCTTGAGACAAAAGGCTATCTGAGACTAAAGACTATCTGAGACTAAAGACTATCTGAGAACTAAAGGCTATCTGAGACTAAAGGCTATTGAAGATTGGTCTGAGACTAAAGACTATCTGAGACTAAAACTATCTGAGACTAAAAGCATCTTGAGACTAAAGGCTATCTGAGGCTAAAGGCTATCTGAGACTAAGTATCTGAGACGAAAGGCTATCTGAGACAAAGGCTATCTGAGACTAAAGGCTATCTGAGACGAAAGGCTATTGAGACGAAAGGCTATCTGAGAACGAAAGGCAGCTGAGACAAAAGGCTATCTGAACAAAAGGCTATCTGAGACTAAAGGCTATCTGAGACAAAGCTATCTGAGACTAAAGGCATCTGAGATTGTCTGAGACTAACAGGCTATCTGAGACTAAAGGCTATCTGAGACTAAAAGCTATCTGAGACTAAAGGCTATCTGGAGATGGTCTGAGACTAAATGCTATCTGAGATAGTCTGAGACCAAAGACTATCTGAGACTGAAGACTATCTGAGATTGAAGGCTCTCTGAGACTAAGGCTATCTGAACTAAAGACTATCTGAGCTAAAGGCTATCTGAGACTAAAAGGCTATCTGAGACTAAAGCTATCTGAAATAAAGGCTATCTGAGTTGTCTGAGACTATAGGCTATCTGAGACTAAAGGCTATCTGAGACTAAAGACTATCTGAGATTGAAGACTAATGAGACAAAGGCTATCTAGACTAAAGGCTATCTGAGACTAAAGACTATCTGAGACTAAAGGCTATCTGAGACTAAAGACTATCTGAGACTAAAAGCTATCTCGAGACTAAAGCTATCTGAGATTAAAAGGCTATCTGAGACTAAAGGCTATCTGAGACGAAAGGCTATCTGGGATTGTCGTGACTAAAGACTACTGATACTAAAAGCTATCTCGAGACTAAAGGCTATCTGAGCGAAAGGCTATCTGAGACTAAAGGCTATCTGAGATGAAAGGCTATCTGAGACGAAAGGCTATCTGAGACTAAAGACAATCTGAGATTGTCTGAGACTAAAGCTATTTGAGACTAAAGGCTATCTGAAACTAAAGGCTATCTGGACTAAAGGCTATCTGAGACTAAAGGCTATCTGAGACGATCTGAGACTGAAGACGATCTGAGACTGAAGACTATCTGAAGACTGAAGACGATTTGAAACTGAAAACGATCTGAGACTAAAGGCTATCTGAAACTAAAGGCTATCTGAGACTAAAGGCTATCTGAGACTAAAGACTATCTGAGATTGTCTGAGACTAAAGGCTATCTGAAACTAAAGGCTATCTGAGACTAAAGGCTATCTGAGACTAAAGACTATCTGAGACTAAAAGCTATCTTGAGACTAAAAGCTATCTCGAGCCTAAGCTATCTGAGACGAAAGGCTATCTGAGACTAAAGGCTATCTGAGACTAAAGATATCTGAGACTAAAGACTATCTCAGATTGTCTGAGACTAAAGACTATCTGAGACTAAAGGCTATCTGAGACTAAAGGTATCTGAGACTAAAGGCTATCTGAGATGAAAGCTATCTGAGACTAAAGACTATCTGAGATTGTCTAGACTAAAGCTATATGAGACTAAAGTCTATCTATCTGAGATTTTCTGAGACTAAAGGCTATCTGAGACTAAAGACTATCTGAGACTAAAGGCTATCTGAGACTAAAAGCTATCTCGAGACTAAAGGCTATCTGAGACGAAAGGCTATCTGAGACTAAAGCTATCTGAGACGATCTGAGACTAAAGACTATCTGAGATTGTCTGAGACTAAAGACTATCTGAAGACTAAGGCTATCTGAGACTAAAGGCTATCTTGAGACTAAAGGCTATCTGAGACTAAAGGCTATCTGAGACTAAAGGCATCTGAAAAAAGGCTATCTGAGACTAAAGGGCTATCTGAGACTAAAGGACTATCTGAGACTAAAGGCTATCTGAGACTAAAGCTACTGAGACTAAAGACTATCTGAGACTAAAGGACTATCTGAGACTAAAGGCTACTGCGACTAAAGGCTATCTGGGATTGTCTGAGACTAAAGACTATCTTAGACTAAAAGCTATTCCGAGCCTAAGGCTATCTGAGACTAAAGGCTATCTGAGACTAAAGCTATCTGAGTCGAAAGGCTATCTGAGACGAAAGGCTATCTTGAGACAAAAGGCTATCTGAGACTAAAAGACTAATCTGAGACTAAAGACTATCTGAGACTAAAGGCTATCTGAGACTAAAGGCTATTTGAGATTGTCTGAGACTAAAGACTATCTGAGACTAAAAGCTATCTGAGACTAAAAGCTATCTTGAGACTAAAGGCTATCTGAGGCTAAAGGCTATCTGAGACTAAAGGCTATCTGAGACGAAAGCACTATCTGAGACGAAAGGCTATCTGAGACGAAAGGCTATCTGAGACGAAAAGGCTATCTGAGACAAAGGCTATCTGAGACAAAAGGCTATCTGAGAAAAAGGCTATCTGAGACTAAAGGCTATCTGAGACTAAAGGCCATCTGAGACTAAAGGCTATCTGAGGACAAAAGGCACTGAGATTGTCTGAGACTACAGGCTATCTGAGACTAAAGGCTATCTGGCAGATAAAGGCTATCTGAGACTAAAGGCTATCTGAGATGGTCTGGAGACTAAATGACTATCTGAGACTAAGCTACCAAAGACTAATCTGAGACTAAAGGCTATCTGAGACTAAAGACTATCTGAGATTGAAGACTATATGAGACTCTAAAGCTATCTGAGACTAAAGGCTATCTGAGACTAGAAGACTATCTAACTAAATGCTATGTCTCAGACAATCTCAAATAGTCTTTAGTCTCAGATAGCCTTTAGTCTCAGATAGCCTTTTGTCTCAGATAGCCTTTAGTCTCAGATACCCTTTAGTCTCAGATAGCCTTTTGTCTCAGATAGCCTTTAGTCTCAGATAGCCTTTAGTCTCAGATAGTCTTTAGTCTCAGATAGCCCTTAGTCTCAGATAGCCTTTAGTCTCAGACAATCTCAGATAGTCTTTAGTCTCAGATCGTCTTCAGTCTCAGATCGTCTTCAGTCTCAGATCGTCTTTAGTCTTACGTCACAGCTGGCTATTGTAACTGTGGTTAACTATTGCAGTTTTCACTGCACATATCCAGGTTTGTGCTACACATTGCTGGTAAACGGGGTGAGTCCCGTCCTCCTAAGTAGAATTAATCGAAGCACATTGAGCAATCTGAGTGAATAATTATTATGATAACTCCAAGGCTGCCGTGAACGTTCCTCACCCTGTGGTTCTTGATAAACTGCTCCATGTCATTCTCAGTCAGGTAGTAGACCTTGATGTAGGTCTCCACAAAGTCCTTGTCAGGGATTGGCCTCATAGTCAGCTTCTCCAGCTTCATCAGGAACTGCTGGAAGTCCAGCTGCATCAGAGCCCGCCCTTCATTACTGCACTTCTTTACGTTACCATAGCTACATGACGGAACAGGAGACACAAGTTGACTTTTTGTTGACTTTTGTATTACTGTCAGACAGTACAGAATAAGATACAGAATAAGATAGACAAGTTTAGTTTTTGTTGAGAGACGTTTCAGAATCCAGAGTTGTTTATTAGCAACGTTCTAAAAACATGACATTTGTATTCTTGATGCCCAAGGCACAAGAATGAAAAACAAAAATGTCAAAAGAGAAAATCTGAAATCGACAGAGTTAATAAATCTAAATAACTTAATTCTGCTCAGACAGTTTTCTTCAAGGCATCTTTTGTCTCAGACAGTTCAAGGGTTTGTTTTATAAAAAAAAAGGCCAACAAGTAAATATTTAATATTCATTGTTCACTTGATAACTTCACAAACTGTCTCTTCACACCGTGTGGGGGTCTGGATTTGAGGGTCCTCAGTCGGAGTGCCCGTCACATCTGACTGTTCCCTTGTGTGTGTTTGTGTATGTGTGTGTCTGTGTGTGTGTGTGTATGTATGTGTGTGTGTATGTGTGTGTGTATGTGTGTAGCGGAGTGGAATCAAGTCCACCAGATCAGTGGCTGCTGACATCCATGTTTGTTCTGGTCCTGACAGAGCTGTTATTGCTTTCAGGGGAAAATAGATACTGCCAGAGTCTACAACTCTCTCCCGCCCTCTCTCTTTCTCTCTCCCCCTCTTTATCTCTCTCCTTACATTTATATATCCCTCCCTTCCTCCTCTCTCTAAGGTTGCCAGAGTCCCCCGGGGTGAGACGGTGAGTGGTGAGTCAGACTGTCAAGCAGCTCTAGCTCCTCTCTGAGTCCAGTTGGGAGTGGGAGGCGAAGATACTGTAACAGACAAACGCCTGGCCACTCTACCATAGTGGATGGATGGAGCTGATAGGAGGCACAGTACCGTGACACTCAGGCTGTGTCTATAATGGCACCCTATTCCCTTTATATTTCTGACCAGTGCCCACAGGGCCCAAACTAGTGCACTATATAGGGAATGGGATGCATTTGGGATGCAGTCAGACCAGGACCTTGGGGATACGGAGGGAAGGGAATACCAGACACTAGACTAATCCCAGTCTGGGATGGGCAGCTGAGAGAGGCAGACTCTTGTGAAGGAGCTCCACAGGTCTAATACTGATACACAGATCATGTCCATGGTGATGTGTCGAGCAGAGAATGAAGAGGACCCTGTACMGTTTATTACATGTTAGTTGTACACCTTTGGGTGTCTTTTCCTAGCTACTGTATTGTGATATTTTTTATATATATTTTTTATTGAACCTTTATTTAACTAGGCAAGTCAGTTGAGAACATATTCTTATTTACATTGACGGCCTACCCGGCCAAACACAGACGACGCTGGGTCAACTGTGCGCCACCCTATGGGACTCCCAATCACGACCGGTTGTGATACAGCCTGGATTCGAACCATGGTGTCTGTAGTGACGCCTCTAGCACTGAGATGCAGTGCCTTAGACCGCTGCGCCACTCCGGAGCCCTAGTTCTGTCCTTAGAACTAAAACCTAACTAACCCTAGTTCTGTCCTTAGAACTAAAACCCTAACTAACCCTAGTTCTGTCCTTAGAACTAAAACCCCTAACTAACCCTAGTTCTGTCCTTAGAACTTAAAACCCTGAACTTCCAGCTCAAGTAAAGCTCAGCACAATCAACCTGGTGCAAAAACCACCGTACCCACTTCCCTACCGGTTTCACGTTTTAACACTCTTAGAGATGTTGTGCTTGTGCCCTTGTCTTTTCCCACTTCATCACAAGATGTTCAGGGGCATTATGAAAAGCTTTTTACCCCCACCCCCCTATTAATGCCATGTCTCTCAGGCTTAAAGAGGATGTCTCGCCTGGCCGTATAAAACCCTGCCTGCCAGTACTTATATTTCACAGATGCTTTCACACATGCACACTCAGACAAGAGTGCACACGYGCACACACGCACRCACACACACCACCATGAACAATGCACTGTGCAGAGAAAGGGTACAAGTGCTGATTTGAGGGGAAATGCATTAGGCCCCAAACCTTTGACTCACTCGCAATGAAGATGGGAATGGAGCAGGTGGTTTTGGGAGCCATTTCGGATGTGTCAAGTGTTTAGAGGAGACTCAGGCCAGCCTCGTGTCAGACATGTTCCCTATAACAGAACGTATAACAGTCCTGGGATGGTGTTGGGGTTGGGGAGAAGGAGGCACAGAGAGTTAGCTAGTTGCTACCATATGTAGGGGATAAGAGGACTGAAGAGGAGTTGTCTSAGGAGAATGTCAGAGAAAGCTGGAGAAAAGCTGGGAGCACTCATGTCTTGAGTGCTYATCTAGGCAATCAGCGCGTTCCTTTGCGGTACTCTAACATTTCGTTTTTTATTTATTTATGACAAGCAGATGTTCCATCAAGAGGATGTTCAAACCTTGAGAAGAAAAAAAGAGGGGGGGAGTAAAGAAAAGAGAATCAAACTTTTCTTGATCGATGTTCGGGCTCGAAGCACCTTGTGGTCGTACCTTACTGCGGGAGACGACAGGGGCTCCAATACGGCCTTATTCAATAACTCACTTGAGGTATTCAGCCTATGACATGCGTCCCAGCTGATATTTACGAGTGTACCCTGGGAGCAAGGAACGGGCCCCTCGACCAAAAAGACGTCAAAATAAGAGATGAACGAAGCAGCTAAAATGTCCACACCTCTCCTATCCACTGGCAGTAAATCCCGCTATTCCACAGGTACATATTAGCATGTGGTAATAAACTCACTATAAACCATAATTGAATGAGCAGTAGGTTTGTGTTCACAGATATTCTTTTTCCTGCTGTGCTTATCATAATATATTTGCTGGCATTACAACTAGTCAGCAGCATTTTGCTGCTCATAAAAAAAGCATACACATACTGTATATATATATATTTTTTAAAAGCATATACATATATTTTTTTAAATCGCTGATTCGTACCTTTGAAATATACTATCACAAACTGTAAGTGGGTACAGCGAGACGTTATTTACTATTTTTGGAAAGGTTTTATTAAAAGGAATAACATGACTCATCAGGCACCACTCAGCCCCTTGATGAAGGCTGCAGTATATCTGCTGAAAAAGTGTTTTATCTAGAAATCAATTAAAGTGTTTTGTAAATCAAAGCAAGGATGTAGGAGTTGTTCCTCCATCTTCTGAAGCCTCCTGGCTTCTCTGGTGAAACATTCCTGCTTTTATRTAGAAATCAGTCACTGTATTCTGTATATGCAAGTAAACAACTTACCCCTCCACCAGAGTCCTGTTGGCCAGACAGATGCAGTGTTCCCACAGGATGTTAGACACAGGCAGGGGGACCCGGACGTGTCTGGACACATCACCCAGCCTCTTGTTAAACTCCTCAAACTCCCGAGGAATAGAAAAACCATAACATTTGGTTCATTTTTTTATTAACATTTTTGGTCCACTGATAAATATATTACAAARACATCATTCTGGGTTTCATGACTTCTCAAAATCCCCAAAGTGTCATGTCTAGTTAGCTATATTTTAAAGCAGAGATACTTTCATTAGTATTGTTGATTGTACTTTTTTATTTTGTGTGTTGATGAGCTAACACCCAGTTCTACAGCTGAGCTGGTGAATAATGTTAGTCGACATGAGTTCTCATTAACACAGCTGAGCAGACATCCATCCAACCTTTCAGCCCTCACATACTCCCCCTGCACCACAGATGTCCTAGCAACCCTTGCCATACAAGATGGCTGCTGGCCGCGCTCCATTCCAACATGAGCAGCAGAGACACATCAGTCATGGACGTGTTGATGCAGCTGGTCAGGCCTTTTTCATTTTTCTTTAATTTCACCCCCAAAAATATATGTTGCTTTTTAGACACAAAGACCCATCGCTCTGACGCTCTCCATATGCCAAAAGCTACATGTTTCACCGTGTTCTTACACCTTGTTTGTTGCTGATACAAACGCCACAATAGTACAGACTGGGGTTTCAGAAAAAGGCGAAATGTTTTCCTCACTCACTCACTGTACCAGAAGCTTGTACGCTTGTTACACAGTCTGCAATTTTCAATTCGATTTGAATGGATGTAATTATGGTGAAGGGTGTAGTGGTTCATGTTGGCAAACTGCAGAACACTGGAAAGGGAATTGAAGGTGACACATTTTTCACTAAAAAGGTGGTACAAGGTATTGCATCTGACTGGCAGAATTCACGAGGAGAAATAAAATGCATCTGAAAATCATCATACAGTCATAAACCTAAAAATATATTTTCTCACACATTATTTTGATGCATGAAAGTACCCAAGGACTGCATTGAATGTCTTTTCAAACAACAAATGTGTGCCATCAAACGCTCCCATTTTGAATAGCCTGGTTTGTAAATGAGACAACGTCAGTACCCCTGACACAATTTCCAATCTAAATGCAAATATATGCCAATATTGGATGCTAATATTCAACACAAACTCATGACTACAACATACATAATCTCCTCTCAAATACAACCCTGTATCAATCATAAAACATACTGTAGTGATGCATGGGTTGACTCATAACCCGCAGTTCCCCGCGCTTATATCCACGGGGCGGGTGGGTTTAGGGTCATTAAATATTGTGTGGATGAAGGGTGGGTGGYGGGCGGGCTGAATAAAAAGAAAAAAATACCTTTAAAAAATCCATAAAAGTGTAATTATTGTGTCATTTATATCTATAGGCTACGTTGAGGTTTTTATTTTATTATTTTAGGCTATCTGGCATTAGTGCATCAGCCTAAGCTTTAGGGACCAACTGTACGCAYGCCGAATAACCTACACGCCAACCGCCAAATGCTTTTGGTAACGAGCAGAAAAAGTAACATCGATACACGGAGGCAAAAAGGTCGAATTTAATTCAAAAAGAGAAAAGCTGTGAAATAGAGAGATGAAAATAAAGAGAAGGGAGGGCCAGAAAAGTCATGTTTGGGAAAGATTTGTTGAAGTGGTAAAAGATTATGAAAGCAGTGCCTGCTATGTTATGTGTGATGATTGTGAGGCTCTATACAAATTCGACAGTCACAAGACGGAACTTCAAATAGGCCTATCGCACGTCAAGGGAACTGTAGCCTACTGTTCAGGTGGGTTAAATGGAAACTGAAATCTGGACACTGACTGTAGGTCTATAACCTCTCAGCATTTCTTGCAGTTAAATGATACACCAAATCTAGGCACATTCTTTGGTGTAGAAATATTATTTATTCATTTCAGATCTTGAGAGAATGTGAATGTGCAGCTRGATACTGTCTGTATAGGTGCTATCTTTATCAGCATCATAAAAGCTGATAGTGCCATATAAAATATGCATCCAAGCCAAACTGAAATCTTATCAGAGACATGTTGGGTCGTTTTCACAGCTTTCTATTTCCTTACAACCGGTCAAACTGATGTCTTTCGGAAATTTTGCACAGAAAAACGTTCYCGTTTTTTGGAGRGTTGAGTTTCTGCATTTTCTCCCCAGTTCCTAAATGTCTTGGCTCTGTGAGAGAAGCAGATGAGAGAAAACTTGAACTAGATTGAAGTAATTATTCTATCGATTTATGATATTCTGGTGAGCAAGGGTTTACTTAGTCTTCTAGGGCAACATATAATGACAGAAGAGAAGCTGCATGTATCTAATTTTAGACAAGTTGACTAACAAATAGCCTACTAAAATGTTGAAAATTATAAGCAGAAACATTTCAATCCGTAAAAATAAATCCTGCACCCCGTGTCCAAAAATTGTTTTGCCTTTTGTGATAGTAGCCTAGAGCACATTTTCTATATTAGTGGGTGAGGGTTGGGTGCAGGCCTCAGATTTTCACCTTATTAAATATAGTCGGGCGGGTGGGTTATTAGCAATTTCGGGCAGGTGAACAAACAGCTGACCCGCACACCACTACTATACTATGTCTAAAAAGATTGGATGAGCAGCATACATCTCAGCCTGACCGTTACTCTCATCTTGTCGTGTAAATTAAACTCTTAGGTCCGCTGCGATCATCAATATGGCAAATACGTTTAAATCAAGTCAGTGAGGCAGACACTTTTCCTCTGACTATTTGGCTTAAACATAATTAGTTTGGCTTAGAGCGGCTTAATAATGCTCGCAGAGAGCCGTCTTCCAGCCGATCAACAGATCCAGAAAGGTGAGCCTGAGTATTTCATTAGAAGGCTGTGTAGTGGTTTGCTCGATGTGGTTCGGGATTTAAAGCTATGGCTGTTCAGACAGAAATGCTTATGCATATTTGGGGGAATCTCTTAGCTTCCGCCTCGCAAGTAAGGCCCACGGTCACGCTTCCACTGCAAAATCCCATCTGTTCCTCAACACTAGGGCCCCCTCTCTCCGTATGCTCCGGCTTCATGCTCATCACGCCACGCCGAGCCACACGTCCCCATGCAAAATGCATGATGGGATAAGTGGAAGGAATGAATAACAATTTGATACTCATTTGGGAAGAGAATTTTAAGCCTRGAGATAGTTACAGGAGGGGACCTAAGAAACTCACCTTTCCTTAACAAACCTCAGACTTAGCTTCCTGAATCTGCATTAAACTCCCCAAACTTCTTCCGTTATATGAATTATTCAAATCCTAACTGGCAAATAATTGATATCGGAAGACCTCTCGGAGTGGTTAGGGGAATGAGATGAGAAAACTTTAAACAAAGATCTCGACATGTTGAAAGAGATTAAAAGTTATCGATGACCTTGTGTTTCCGGAATTACCGGAAAATTTGATTTAAAAAATAATCCATATTTGAAAGATCTCACTGTATTTCAAATACATTTCCAATAGACAGTCTCAAAGAGAGGTATCATCTTTAGTTCCTAACCAGGAAGCCTAGCYGGAAAAAAAATCCCATTGCCACAAAAATTATATTTGTAATGTTTTTCTTCCTGCAGTGCAATTGAATGTTCATAGGGGGAATAGGAGAGAGATGGCCATGTTTGGAGGATGTGTGGTGCTGGTTTCCCTTGAGGTCCTGTAAGTGTACTGTACTGTAGGATCCATAAGAACAGCACTTAACCTAAACTACTGTGGTACAAGCTTAACTACGTGGTCTAGCTTAACTAAAATACACAAAAGTATGTGGACCCATTCAAATKAGAGGATTTGGCTATTTTAGTCACCTGCTGCTGATCGGTTTATAAAATCGAGCTCACAGTCATGCAATCTCCATAGACAAACACTGGCAGTAGAATGGCCCGTACTGAAGAGCTCAGTGAGTTTCAACGTGGCACAGTCATAGGATGCCACCTTTCCAACAAGTCAGTTCGTCAAATCTCTGCCCTGCTAGAGCTGTTATTGTGAAGTGGAAAAGTCTAGGCGCAACAAAGACTCGCTCGCGAAATGGTAGGCCACACAAGCTCACAGAACGGGACCGCCGAGTGCTGAAGCGTGTCTGTCCTCGGTTGCAACACTCACTATCGAGTTCCAAACTGCCYCTGGAAGCAACGTCAGCACAAGAACTGTTCGTTGAGAGCTTCATGAAATGGGTTTCCATGGCCGAGTTGCCGCACACAAGCCTAAGCTCACCATGTGCAATGCCAAGCGTCGGCTGGAATGGTGTAAAGCTCGCCGCCATTGAACTCTGGAGCAGTGGAAACGCATTCTCTGGAGTGATAAATCACGCTTTACCATTTGGCAGTCTGAAAAATCTGGGTTTGGTGGATGCCAGGAGAATGCAACCTGCCCAAATGCATAGTGCCAACTTTAAAGTTTGGTGGAGGAGGAATAATGGTCTGGGGCTGTTTTTCATGGTTTGTGCTAGGCCCCTTAGTTCCAGTAAAGGGAAATCTTAACACTACAGCATACAATGACATTCTGGACGATTCTGTGCTTCCAACTTTGTGGCAACAGTTTAGGGAAGACCCTTTCTTGTTTCAATGTGACAATGCCCCCGTGCACAAAGCAAGGTCCATACAAACATTGCTTGTCGTGATTGCTGTGGAAGAAATTGACAGGCCTGCACAGAGCCCTGACCTCAACCCCATTAAACAGCTTTGGGATGAATTGGAACGCCGACTGCGAGCCAGGCCTAATCGCCCAACATCAGTGTCCAACCTCACTAACGCTCGTGGCTGAATGGAAGCAAGTCCTTGCAGCAATGTTCCAACATCTAGTGGAAACCCTTCCCACAAGAGTTGAGGCTGTTACAGCAGCAAATATTAATGCCTATGATTTTGGAATGGGATTTTCAATGAGCCAGTGTCCACATACTTTTGGCCATGTAGTGTAGATGAGATTAGATMTGTGATTGAGTTGTCGGTAGACAATGTAAAGTACTTTGAGAACAGGGGAAGCTCAGTGTAAATTCAACCCATTAACTACTATGGTAAACTCATAAATCTTCAACAGAGTGAGAGCTACTATACTAAAGGATGCCTTGCATAATCCTGTAGAATATTTATGGTAATTGCTAGTGCCTTGGGGAGATCTTTCCTTGGGTTGATATGTAACATTTAATGCTATTGTAGTAGCGAACAGTGGAAGAGAGTACCATCCTAGGGGGGTTAGAACACGGGTCACCCCAGGAGAATGACTACTATTACCTTTGGTAATGGGCTTACTAAGGCTAGGGTCGTTACAGTACGCTTTGCTAAGAAGTAATGTCAATACAGTATATTGTGTGATCTGATATGGTCAGGGGTCCGCAGCTCCACCACACAATCAATTCTATTAAAATATATACAGTACCTGTCAAAAGGTTTTGAACACCTACTCATTCAAGGGTTTTCCTTATTTGTACTACTTTCTACATTGTAGAATAATAGTGAAGACATCAACACTATGAAGTAACACATGGAATCATGTAGTAACCAAAAAAGTGTTAAACAAATCAAAATATATATTTGAGATTCTTCAAAGTAGCCACCCTTTGTCTTGATGACAGCTTTGCACACTCTTGGCATTCTCTCAATAAGCTTCATGAGGTAGTCAACGCATTTCAATTAACAGGTGTGCCTTGTTAAAAGTTAATTTGTGTCATTTTTTTCCTTAATGCGTTTGAGCCAATCAGTTGTGTTGTGACAAGGTAGGGATGGTATACAGAAGATGGTGTTTTACCAAATAGGGCTAAGTCCATATTATGGCAAGAACAGCTCAAATAAGCAAAGAGAAACGACAGTCCATCATTACTTTAAAGGCATGAAGGTCAGTCAATTCGGAAAATTTCAAGAAATGTAAAAGTTCCTTCAAGTGCAGTCACAAAAACGATAAAGCGTTATGATGAAACTGGCTCTCATGAGGACCGCAACAGGAAAGGAAGAYCCAGAGTTACCTCTGCTGCAGAGGATAARTTCATTGGAGTTACCAGCCTCAGAAATTGCAGCCCAAATAAATGCTTCACAGAGTTCAAGTAACAGACACATAATCACACAGAGGAGACTGTGTGAATCAGGCCTTCATGGTCAAATTTCTGCAAAGGAACCACTACTAAAGGACACCAGTAAGAAGAGACTTACTTGGGCCAWGAAACACGAGCAATTAGACCAGTGGAAATATGTCCTTTGGTCTGATAAGTCCAAATTTGAGATTTTTAGTTCCAACAGCCATGTCTTTGTGAGACGCAGAGTAGGTGAACGGATGATCTCTGCATGTGTGGTTCCCACCGTGAAGCATAGAGGATGAGGTGTGATGGTGCTTTGCTGGTGTCACTGTGATTTATTTAGAATTCAAGGAACATTTAACCAGCATGGCTACCACAGCATTATGCAGCGATACGCCATCCCTTCTGGTTTGTGCTGTTGGGTTCTGAGAATATGAAATATACGTATTCATGTCACTGAGGGAGAGAGGGTAATGTATAACGTTTACATTATGTCAGGATATGTTATTGTTAGCCATCAGGGATCCTATGGGAGGAATCCTCTGGGAGGAGAAGARACACAGTCTGGTACCAGGCACCATGATAGCCGTGTGTTGAGTGTAGGGAAGCAATCACATGTGGACGGCATTGATAAGGGGAGAGAGCCATGGATTAGTGATGGACGGGGGTTGAGATCAGGTCAGGTCACGTTAAGGGTGAAATAAAGGTTTATGGCCCATATCACTTAGTGTCCTGCCTAGCAGTAAAGAATGATGTTTTATACATGTGTAGGAGGAGACTCAGCCTTGAGGAACGGTTAAATATCAGTGCTTGTGTGAAAATGTCTTTGTCTAATGCAGCTGTATTGACCCTCTGGGAGAATAAACTTGGTTAAGCTTTCATAGTGTCCGTTGAGTTTTATACTCTGAGAATTAGAACCTAACAGTGCTTAATGGCACTATTTTGTTTTTCAACASGACAATGACCCAACACGCTTCCAGGCTGTGTAAGGGCTATTTGACCAAGAAGGAGAGTGATGGAGTGCTGCATCAGATGACCTGGCCTCCACAATCACCCGACCTCAACCCAATTGAGATGGTTTGAAATGAGTTTGACCACAGAGTGAAGGAAAAGCAGCTAACAAGTGCTCAGCATATGTGGGAACTCCTTCAAGACTGTTGGAAAAGCATTCCAGGTGAAGCTGGTTGAGAGAATGTCAAGAGTGTACAAAGTTGTCATTAAGGCAAAGGGTGGCTACTTTGAAGAAATTAAAATATAAAATATAAATTCAGCAAAAAAAGAAACGTCCTCTCGCTGTCAACTGCGTTTATTTTCAGCAAACTTAACATGTGTAAATATTACAAGTTCCACAGACATGTGCCTAACATAAATGGAATAATGTGTCCCTGAACAAAAGGGGGGGGGGGGGTCAAAATCAAAAGTAACAGTCAGTATCTGGTGTGGCTACCAGCTGCATTAAGTACTGCAGTAAATCTCCTCCTCATGGACTGCACCAGATTTGCCAGTTMTTGCTGTGAGATGTTACCCCACTCTTCCACCAAAGCACCTGCAAGTTCCTGGACATTTCTGRGGGGAATGGCCCTAGCCCTCACCCTCCGATCCAACAGGTCCCTGACGTGCACAATGGGATTGAGATCCGGGCTCTTCGCTGGCCATGGCAGAACACTGACATTCCTGTCTTGCAGGAAATCACGCACAGAACGAGCAGTATGGCTGGTGGCATTGTCATGCTGGAGGGTCATGTCAGGATGAGCCTGTAGGAAGGGTACCACATGAGGGAGGAGGATGTCTTTCCTGTAATGCACAGCATTGAGATTGCCTGAAATGACAACAACCTCAGTCCGATGATGCTGTGACACACCGCCCCAGACCATGACGGACCCTCCACCTCCAAATCGATCCCGCTCCAGAGTACAGGCTTCAGTGTAATGCTCATTCCTTTGACGATAAACGCGAATCCGACCCTCACCCCTGGTGAGACAAAACTGCGACTCGTCAGTGAAGAGCACTTTTTGCCAGTCCTGTCTGGTCCAGTGACGGTGGGTTTGTGCCCATAGGCGACGTTGTTGCCGGTGATGTCTGGTGAGGACCTGCCTTACAACAGGCCTACAAGCCCTCAGTCCAGCCTCTCTCAGCCTATTGCGGACAGTCTGAGCACTGATGGAGGGATTGTCCCGCAGGTGTGATGTTCGGATGTACCGATTCTGTGCAGGTGTTGTTACACGTGGTCTGCCACTGCGAGGACGATCAGCTGTTCGTCCTGTCTCCCTGTAGCGCTGTCTTAGGCRTCTCACAGTACGGACATTGCAATTTAGTGCCCTGGCCACATCTGCAATCCCMATGCCTCCTTGCAGCATGCCTAAGGCATGTTCACACAGATGAGCAGGGACCCTGGGSATCTTTCTTTTTGTGTTTTTCAGAGTCAGTAGAAAGGCCTCTTTAGTGTCCTAAGTTTTCATATTTGTGACCTTAATTGCCTACCATCTGTAAGCTGTTAGTGTCTTAACAACCGTTACACAGGTGCATGTTCATTTAATGTTTATGGTTCATTGGATAAGCATGGGAAACAGTGTTTAAACCCTTTACAATGAAGATCTGTGAAGTTTTTGGGAATTTYACGAATTATCTTTGAAAGACAGGGTCCTGAAAAAGGGACGTTTCTTTTTTAGCTGAGTTTATTTTGAGATGTTTAACACTTTTTGGTTACGACATGATTTCATGTGTGTTATTTAACAATGTAGAAAATAGTTAAAATAAAGAAAAACCTTTTGAATGAGTAGGTGTGTCCAAACTTTTGACTGGTACTGTATATAAATAAATACATTTTAAAGGAATTATTATATTTATCTTCTTCGGTATGGAGACAAACCTCTTTTTCAGGTTAAGCCAAGTCAGCTCTACATAGACTCATTGGACATGACTGTGCGACACCACCACTATGTTCCAGAGGCCAGCATGCGTTCTTATATGTGGAGTTTACAGCTTCTTAGGGTTATTACAGAAAATATATACAGGAAAATCAGGAAAATCAGCCATGAACCCTGATCCATCACTGTATTATTACAGCAATGACATGACAAACGGTCATGACCTTATGAAGATATCCTTTACAGGAATATACACATACACGTCCTTCACCATATTTTAGTCATTACATTCACACATACTAAAACACACATGCCACATTACCTTCATCAGGACGTCCACATTGTGCTGCGACATTATCTCCCTAATGTCCCACTTAACTSCAGCCATCAGCAGCAGCATCTGTTCGTGGTCTAAAGCCTTGGCCGCCACGACCCAGCATATGGGTTTACGTAGCTCACTGGCCGGGGAGACAGTCTATAAGCGAACGACAAGGAGAATGGTATAAACAAGGACAGTGGTTGTGTCATAAATGGCACCCTACTCCCTTCATAGGGCACTACTTTTGATCAGGGCCCTGGTCAGAAGTAGTGAAGTATATATGGAATAGTGTTCCATTTAGGACGCATCCATAAACAAGGACAGTGTCAATTCAATACTCACTCAGTACATTTTACTCAGTGTACAAAGTAAGTAAGGACAGAAAAAGTGAAAAAACGTTCASTAGAAAGATTTGAGAATGTTCAAATGTAATTTTCTCCTGGCATTGAACTTTAGAAAGTGTCAAATCGTTTGGGCTAGATATTGATTTTGAGTCCCTTTTTGAAAATGTGAAACTCTGACGCACCCTCAAGACTCTGTAATGGTACACACACGTTGAAAAAGATCAAGCTGATAGAGAAGACTTTGTGGTCAACAGTCATTTCCACTCTCACTGATAAGGTCATGTGTGTCATAGGAGATCACGACCACTAATTAATAACATGACTGATTTTGTCCTCCTGCAGAATGACACAAGGTACTTTCCGAGAGAAATTGTCAAGGAAAACACACCCTCTGGAAAGCGCAGAAGTCCATATACGCCACCATTCAAAAGTTTGGGGTCACTTAGAAATGTCCTTGTTTTTTGAAAGAAAAGCTTTTTTTGAAAAACTTTTTTGGTCCAATAAAATAACATCAAATTGATCAGAAATACAGTGTAGACATTGTCAATGTTGTAAATGACTATTGTAGCTGGAAACGGTTGATTTTGTATGGAATATCTACATAGGTGTACAGAGGCCCATTATCAGCAACCATCACTCCTGTGTTCCAATGGCACGTTGTGTTAGTTAATCCAAGTTTATCATTTTAAAAGGCTAATTGATCATTAGAGAACCCTTTTGAAATTATGTTAGCACAGCTGAAAACAGTTGTTCTGATTAAAGAAGCAATAAAACTGGCCTTCTTTAGACTAGTTGAGTATCTGGAGCATCAGCATTTGTGGGTTCGATTACAGGCTCAAAATGGGAGTATTACACAGCGTTGTACGAGATCTACAGTTTCTTGGCAATKTCTCACATGGAATAGCCTTCATTTCTCAGAACAAGAATAGACTGACGAGTTTCAGAAGAAAGGTCTTTGTTTCTGGCCATTTTGAGCCTGTAATCGAACCCACAAATGTTGATGCTCCAGATACTCAACTAGTCTAAAGAAGGCCAGTTTTATAGCTTCTTTAATCAGAACAACTGTTTTCAGCTGTGCTAACATAATTGCAAAAGGGTTTTCTAATGATCAATTAGCCTTTTAAAATGATAAACTTGGATTAGCTAACACAACGTGCCATTGGAACACAGGAGTGATGGTTGCTGATAATGGGCCTCTGTACACCTATGTAGATATTCCATACAAAATCAACCGTTTCCAGCTACAATAGTAATTTACAACATTAACAATGTCTACACTGTATTTCTGATCAATTTGATGTTATTTTATTGGACAAAAAAAGTTAGCTTTTCTTTCAAAAACAAGGACATTTCTAAGTGACCCCAAACTTTTGAACGGTAGTGTAGGTTGCGTTTGTAATTTGGCATCCTAATCCCTATAACAGGGGTAGGCAACTAGATTCAGCCACGGGCCTATTTTTGTTGCCGCAAATGGCCGGGGGTGGCAGGTAATAATTATAATAATTTGTACACTAAAAATTGTTCACAACTAACCCCAAAAAGAGATTGTATTTGAAAATAACAATAATTTCATACCTTGATGACATTGAGACAAGATCACATACGTCTCGTGCCACTCGGACTGTGCAACGCCCCTGTGCACTTTTTTAGGGAATAGGGTGCCATTTGGGATACATCCATAGAGTTGTGGACTGACTGACCTGTGAGTAGAACTGCTGGATGAACGGCTTCTTGGCTGCAGGCATCATAGTATCCAGGTGAGACCGAAGGAACTGAAACTGCTTGGCCAGAAACACCCTGGGAAGAGAGACAGAGAGTGAAATCAGTACAGGCTTTTAGCTAGGCGGATAGGCCCACCAAATCAGAGATTGAAGCAGTGTTAGAGGGGTACGGAGAGAGGTAGGAGGGGAGAGGGGAGTAGGGGCTTTAGCTGAATGGATTGGGATATTGCCGACAGACCATTTCCCCCTCTCTCTCCTGAGCTTTAGAAACTTCTCCTGATCCCCTGTGCTTGTTAATGAGGCAGTTTCAGTCCTAGCATCAGATGGAGGAAGGGTGTAGGAGGTACAGTAGCTAGAAATTGAGTTTTGGCCAGGTCATAATGCACCTTCTTGTTGGTTTAAATCAGCACCATATCAGGCCATGAAGCCTAAAACAGTGGGAGTATTTACATTCACTGTGTTTTCATCACTACAGCTATACATTAGCAAACACTGAGCCACATAGAAAAGTTGTAGGGGAAAAAAACTATTAATTAAAATCAATAGAAACAAAAATAAAAGCTAGTCCAGTGTAAAAAATGGGGCACAGGRGGATTGAAGACATTTTTCAAATGTGTCATCATCATCAATGCTATTATTATCCTTTTACATTTTTTACATAAACAAAATTCAAGAAAATAAGTTCAGTTTAATGATGGGCAGAGAGTCAACTGAGTGTGCAAATCTGGTGATAAGCGTTAATGACTGGYCGTGCGACAAGGTCAACGCAAGGCAAGGGGAAGGCATAGAGATGAATGGACCTCATTATAACAGTATGGTAACTGTTAAATAAACAATATTGTACACTACGGACTAGGGATGTGTCCCAAATTACACCCTGTTTTCTATAYAGTGCACTACTTTTGACACATAAGGCTCTGGTCAAAAGTAGTGCACCATGAAGAGAATAGGGTGCCATTTAGGATACATCCTAGGGCAGCAGGTGTAAATGCTACTTAGTAGGCTGGAGCTGGAGCCGAAAGTTCAGTTGGGAATAGATACATATGAGAGAGAAGGAGAGAATGAATCAAAATCATTTAGCCATGGAACAGGGTTTTACATTTGGTGATGCAACACGTCCCCTTCAGATGTTAGAGAAATGAACAAAACATGTGAATGTCTGTTATGTGTAATCCAAGATGATCCTTACATAACCACATTGTGTTGACACATTCTTTTTTAATAAGAGCTTGTTGCAGTAGAAACTAGCTGCCTACTGAGAAATAATTGAAAGCGGGCCTGAAACACATTGAAACGAATTGCAAATCTATGTGTGCCAAATAAATGAGTATCTAGGACAAAATTAGAACCTCAACAAAGACCATTACCTTTCCAGACTGCATTACATTCAACCATCGAACATTAACAAGCGCAAGTGATGTCCAATACGCCACGAGACATACACACAGCTTGCGCCTGCCTCCCTTTAATATGACAACATTCCCACAAATGAACCTGGGCAAACACGTTTGTTTTTATGGACTCGAAAAATGGCATTATCTGTGAGTTGTCAGCCCACCATGACCACAAATCTCATGGTTACCACGGGGAGAGATAACAAGCAAAGCCCTGACATTTATCGGGTTATGCTTATATAAATACGTCATTTAGACAATGACGAGAGGCACTTATCTTTCGCAACTATAATCTTGATCTTTGCTCAGGGCCCTGGGGTGGCGGGCCCTCATTGATTATTCCATTAAAGCATGGCTAAATGAGCCGTTAAAGGTAGAGCAGCCCTTTACGAGGCTCCCATAGTCAGTAATGGCTTTATTCAAAATGGAGTATTGTATGCTGAGCATGTCTGGGTGCTAGGACAGAGGGGTTAGGTGGTGTGTAAGCCCCTTCCACTGCTACAGTAACTGCTCTGAGGGGGGGGGGGGTATGTTTTCTCCCCTAAGGACCATTCCATTCTCTTAGGGGAGGGGGGGTATGTCTTCTCTCCAAAGGTCCATTCCATTCTCTGAGGGGGGGGGGGGTATGTCTTCTCCCCTAAGGACCATTCCATTCTTCCTTCCTTTAAAACCCCTTAAGAGCCTAAGCCCTGTCTAAGCTATATGGAATTGTTTTAAGGTCATACCAAGCATCATTTTGCTATGTGATTTTTAGTTTTAAGACCCCTTGAAGTATAAAAAAAAACAGACCGTCCCCAAAACATATCAGTAGGATCTTTGTTCTGAAGTCTGTCCTATATCTGAGAGATGTACTGTACATGTACTGTGGAATATTGTTTTTGTTATYTTATCAAGTCATTCACAATTGTTTTTATTAAGAGGTGGTATTCAGGAAATACCTAACATGTCCATGCAGGAATGCATGATTCAAGATATTTTGATGTGCAACCTAATCCAGTGATTGTCATGAATTTTCGGTTGACAATTAGGCTATTGTTATATTGTACTGTTAAATAGGGCTCCAGAATTTTCAGAATTGTATTTTGTTCAATAGAGATGAATTTGCCTACATCTTTATGTGCACTAATATCATTGTCTAATTTATTTGGGGCTAATTAACCATCTGAGTAAGTGGGAACTCAAAACACATTAGCTAGATCGCTAACTCTAAATATGATACCCACTGCTGGTGGCCATGCAGGTCACACGCTCCGTCTCTGTAAGCCATATCAAATATATTGGTTGTAAAATAGTTGCTATAAAGCTCAATATTAAGAGTTGAGAAATACCTATAAAAAGCTGAGATCTCTTCAACAGTGAAAACAGTAGTTACTTCCAAAGTTGTGTTTTTCTCCCAATCGGATTTTGAAATGTTACAGCCTACAATCATAACATTTCTCTCCCGGAGTGTGGAGGACAGCGGGTCGCTCAGCGGGTCGCTCAGCGGGTCGCTCAGCAACAGGCCCCAGCGAAACAGGGACAGGGCAGAGACTTTTATTACAGTAATGATGAGGATAATGCACATTATTGTTTGACCAAATCATGGTTTTAGTAGCCTGAAAACCTTTTAAGTTTGGAGTGAGGTGAGCGTGTAGAATGTCCAGCTTGCATCGATGCACCAATACAGTGTATAACTCGCACAGCCAAGTCAGAGTGTCGCACTCTGGAGCTCTGGGATTGATTTCATTTGGAACGACCCTCAGTGGCTACCACCCTCTAGGGACTTCTAAAGAGATATAAACAGGATTTCAAATGGGGGTCTAAAGACCATCTCTTACAGTGACTCTGTGGTGACCACCCTCTGGGCCAGGCCGTAGAGTGTCTCACTGGCTGTCAGAACAACCAGCTGGCTGAGGTGAGGGCTGTGCACCTTCTCCTTCCTCTCCTCCACTGGGCCACCCTGGATGCTGGATCCGCCTTCCCCCAGAGACTCCTAAAACAGGGGGACAGAGAGAGAGAATAGTTAGCTTGACTTGCTCCTTCCTCCCACACACAGAGAGCGGAGAGTTAAACCTTTGATAGACCACAGATACTCAGAGAAGGGGACAGACACATTCACTTTGCGATAAAGAGGGAGACAGAGAGACTGAGAGAGAGACAGAGAGAGAGAGAATGGAAACGGGGGATTCCTAGTCAGTTGTACAACTGAATGTATTAAACTGAAATGTGTCTTCTGAATCAGAGAGGTGTGGGGGGCTGCCTTAATAGACATCCACGTCATCGGCACCCAGGGAACAGTAGATTAACTGCCTTACTCAGAATGATAGATTTTACCTTGCCAGCAACCTTTCGGCTACTGGCCCAATGCTCCTACCCGCCAGGCTACCTGCCACCCAGAATGAGTGAGTCAGTGAGTGAGACATACAAAGAAACACCAGTTAGCTTTGAAAGAACAGTGACAGAGAGAGAGGGATAGATGAGCTGGCTTTGACAGACCAGGGAGACACAGAGATAGACATTCTTTGGATACACTCTGTGGATTACAGGCTAATAGCACCACAGACATTAGCTCAGTGGCCAACCGTTAAAGCTGGAGCAGTGAGCTATGACCACAGGCTATATCAGCCAGATATGAGAGTTGGTTTTACCACAGAGCTCAAACAGTGAGCTACAGCAGTAAGATACAATTATTTACAGTACCAGTCAAAAATGTGGACACACCTACTCATTCAAGGGTTTTTCTTTATTTTAACTATTTTCCACATTGCAGAATAATAGTGAAGACATTAAAACTATGAAATAACACATATGGAATCATGTAGCAACCAAAAAGGTGTTAAACAAATCAAAATATATTTAATATATTTTATCCTTGAGCATCTTCAAATTAGCCACCCTTTTTGCCTTGATGACAGCTTTGCACACTCTTGACATTCTCTCACCCAGCTTCATGAGGAATGCTTTTCCAACAGTCTTGAAGGAGTTTCCATGCTGGGCACWTGTTGGCTGCTTTTCCTTCACTCTGCAGTCCAACTCATCCCAAACCATCTCAATTGGGTTGGGGTCGGGTGATTGTGGAGGCCAGGTCATCTGATGCAGCACTCCATCACTCTCMTTCTTGGTMAAATAGCCCTTACACAGCCTGGAGGTGTGTTTTGAGTCATTGTCCTGTTGAAAAACAAATGATAGTCCCACTAAGCGCAAACCAGATGGGATGGTGAATCACTGCAGAATGTTGTGGTAGCCATGCTGGTTAAGTGTGCCTTGAATTCTAAATAAATCACTGACAGTGTCACCAGGAAAGCACCCCCACACCATCACACCTCCATGATTCACAGTGGGAACCACACATGCGGAGATCATCCGTTCACCTACTCTGCGTCTCACAAACACGGTGGGTGGTACCAAAAATCTCCAATTTGGACTCATCAGACCAAAGGACAGATTTCAGCTGATGTATGAAGCTCTTTATAAATAAATTTGATTGATTGATTTCTAACGGTCTAATGTCCATTGCTCGTGTTTCTTGGCCCAAACAAGTCTCTTCTTCTTATTGGTGTCATTTAGTAGTGGTTTCTTTGCAGAAATTCGACCATGAAGGCCTGATTCACGCAGTCTCCTCTGAACAGTTGATGTTGAGATGTGTCTGTTACTTGAACTCTGTGAAGCATTTATTTGGGCTGCAATTTAATGAACTTATCCTCTGCAGCAGAGGACACTCGGGGTCTTCCCGTGTGGCGGTCCTCATAGCACTTGATGGTTTTTGTTACTGCACTTGAAGAAACTTTCAAAGTTCTTKACATGTTCATGTTTTAAAGTAATGATGGACTGTTGTTTCTCTTTGCTTATTTGAGCTGTTCTTGCCATAACATGAACTTGGTATTTTACCAAATAGGGCTATCTTCTGTATGCCCACCCCTACCTTGTCAAAACACAACTGATTGGCTCAAACGCATTAAGGAAAGAAATTCCACAAATTAACTTTTAAGAAGACACACCTGTTAATTGAAATGCATTCCAGGTGACTACCTCATGAAGCTGGTTAAGAGAATGCCAAGAGTGTGTAAAGCTGTCATCAAGGCAAAGGGTGGCTACTTTGAAGAATCTAAAATATATTTTGATTTGTTTAACTTCTCTAGGATAGGGGGCAGCATTTTCACGTTTGGATGAAAAGCATACCCAAATTCAACTGCCAGCTACTCATCCCCAGAAGATAAGATATTAATTTGGATAGAAAACACTCTGAAGTTTCTAAAACTGTTTGAATCATGTCTGTGAGTGTAACAGAACTTATTTAGCAGGCGAAACCCCGAGGACAAACCATTCAGATTTTTTTTGGGAGGTCACTCTCTTTTCAATGGGGTTTCATTGGGAATCCAGATTTCTAATTGACCTTCTTGCAGTTCCTACCGCTTCCACTGGATGTCAACAGTCTTTAGAAATTGGTTGAGGTTTTTTCCTTTGTGTAATGAAGAAGTACGGCCATCTTGAACGAGGGTCACTTGAAGTGTCCTGTTAGATAGAGGCGCGTGACCAGAAAGCTAGCTACAGTTTGTTTTAATCCTGTATTGAACACAGATCATCCCGTCTTCAATTTTATCGATTATTTACGTAAAAAAATCCCTAAAGTTGTATTACAAAAGTAGTTTGAAATGTTTTGGCAAAGTTTACAGGTAACTTTTGAGATATTTTGTAGTCACGTTTCGCAAGTTGGAACCGGTGTTTTTCTGGATCAAACGCGCCAAATAAATTGACATTTTGGATATATATCGACGGAATTAACCGAACAAAAGGACCATTTGTGATGTTTACGGGACATATTGGAGTGCCAACAACAGAAGCTCGTCAAAGGTAAGGCATTAATTATATTTTTATTTCTGCGTTTTGTGTCGCGCCTGCAGGGTTGGAATATGCTTCTCTCTCTTTGTTTACTCTGTTGCTATCCTCAGATAATAGCATCGTTTTTTTTCGCCGAAAAGCCTAKTTGAATTCTGACATGTTAGCTGGATTCACAACAAGTGTAGCTTTAATTGGGTATCTTTCATGTGTGATTTAATGAAAGTTTGATTTTTATAGCAATTTATTTGAACTTGACGCTCTGCATTTTCTCTGGCTTTTGGCCAAGTGAGACAGTAGCGTCCCGCCTTAACTCAGATTTATGGATATAAATATGAACTTTACCGAACAAAACATACATGTATTGTGTGACATGAAGTCCTATGAGTGTCATCTGATGAAGATCCTCAAAGGTTAGTGATGAATTTTATCTCTATTTCTGCTTTTTGTTACTCCTCTCTTTGGCTGGAAAAATGGCTGTGTTTTTCTGTGACTTGGCTCTGACCTAACATAATCGTTTGGTGTGCTTTCGTCGTAAAGACTATTTAAATTCTGACATGTTGGCTGGATTCACAACAAGTGTAGCTTTAATTTGGTATCTTTCATGTGTGATTTCATGAAAGTTAGATTTTTATAGTAATTTATTTGAATTTGGCGCTCTGCATTTTTACTGGCTTTTGGCCAAGTGGGACGTTAGCGTCCCACATATCCCAGAGAAGTTAACTGTTTTTTGGTTACTACATGATTCCATATGAGTTATAGTTCTGATGTATTCACTATTCTACAATGTAGAAAATAGTAAAAATAAAGAAAAACCTTTGAATGAGTAGGTGGGTCTAAACTTTTCACTGGTACTGTATATATAACTATAACTGTACAGAGTGTAAAAAACTTTAGGAACACCTGCTCTTTCCATGAAATAGACTGACCAGGTGAAAACGTTGATCCCATATTGATTGAATCTGTTAAATCCACTTCATTCAGTGTACAGGGCTACGAAAAAGTATTTGCTCCCTTTCTAATTTGTTTTGTTATTTGTAAACTCAGGTTCCCTTTATCAAATATTAGGTTTTGGTTGAAGATCTGATAACAATCAGTATAAAAAAATTGAGAAAATTACAAATAAATACTTTTTATTTGTATCATTTTACAGTCCTCACAAGACTGCATTTTTACTGGCTTTTGGCCAAGTGGGACGTTAGCGTCCCACATATCCAGAGAAGTTAACTGTTTTTTGGTTACTACATGATTCCATATGAGTTATAGTTCTGATGTATTCACTATTCTACAATGTAGAAAATAGTAAAAATAAAGAAAAACCTTTGAATGAGTAGGTGGGTCTAAACTTTTCACTGGTACTGTATATATAACTATAACTGTACAGAGTGTAAAAAACTTTAGGAACACCTGCTCTTTCATGAAATAGACTGACCAGGTGAAAACGTTGATCCCATATTGATTGAATCTGTTAAATCCACTTCATTCAGTGTACAGGGCTACGAAAAAGTATTTGCTCCCTTTCTAATTTGTTTTGTTATTTGTAAACTCAGGTTCCCTTTATCAAATATTAGGTTTTGGTTGAAGATTGATAACAATCAGTATAAAAAAATTGAGAAAATTACAAATAAATACTTTTTATTTGTATCATTTTACAGTCCTCACAAGACTCGTTGAAGGTCCCCCACCAGTTGAAAAAATGTATGGTGGTATATATGGAGACAGTTTAGTGCCAAAAATATAAATCTCTCAGTTATAGGACAGACACTTAAGAACAAACTTCCCTTTTGTTTATTGGGGGGGGGGGGCAATC
>NC_036870.1:26461853-26481981 GCF_002910315.2 Salvelinus sp. IW2-2015
CAATCTGTTGTTCCATGTAGTGGAAAGGGCAAGAGGAATACCTATGTAAGAATGCTGTTCATTGACTACAGCTCAGCATTTAACACCATAATACCGTCCAAACTCGTCACTAAGCTATAGACCCTGGGTCTCGACTCCCCCCTGTGCAACTGGGTCCTGGACTTTCTGAGGGGCCGACCCCAGGCGGTGAAGGTAGGAAACAACATCTCCACCCCAATGATCCTCAACATTGGGGCCCCACAAGGGTGCGTTCTCAGCCCTCTCCTGTACTCTCTGTTCACCCATGACTGCGTGGCCATGCACGCTTCCAACTGGATCATCAAGTTTGCAGACGACACTACAGTGGTAGGCTTGAATACCAACAACGACGAGACAACCTACAGGGAGGAGGTAGGGCCCTCAGAGTGTGGTGTCAGGAAAATACCCTCTCACTCAATGTCAACAAAACAAAGGAGATGATCGTGGACTTCAGGAAACACCCCCGCCCCAATCCACATCGACGAGACAGTAGTGGAGAAGGTGGAAAGTTTTAAGTTGCTCGGTGTACACATCACGGACAAACTGAAATGGTCCACCCACACAGACAGCGTGGTGAAGAAGGCGCAACAGCGCCTCTTCAACCTTAGGAAGCTGAATACATTTGGCTTGTCATCTAAAGCACTCACAAAATTTTACAGATGCACAATCGAGAGCATCCTGTCGGCAATTGCACCGCCCTCAACCGCAAGGCTCTCCAGAGGGTAGTGAAGTCTGCACAACGCATCACCGGGGGCAAACTACCTGCCCTCCAGGACAGCTACAGCACCCGATGTCACAGGAAGGCCAAAAAGATCATCAAGCCACCCGAGCCACTGCCTATTCACCCCGCTATCATCCAGAAGGCGAGGTCAGTACAGATGCATCAAAGCTRGGAACCGAGAGACTGAAAAACAGCTTCTATTTCAAGGCCATCAGACTGTTAAATAGCCATCACTAACATAGAAAGGCTGCTGCCAACATACAGACTCAAATCTCTGGCCACTTAAATAAACGGACTTAAAAAAGGTACCAATAGTCACTTTAAATAACGCCACTTTAATAATGTTTACATATCCTACAGTACTAATCTCATATGTATATCCTGTATTCTACACCATGTACTGCATCTTGCCTATGCAGCACGCCATCGCTCATCCACATATTCATCCCTTTACATTGTGTATTTGTGTGTATAAGGTAGTTGTTGTGAATTTGTTAGATAACTTGTTAGATATTACTGCATAGTCGGAACTAGAAGCACAAGCATTTCGCTACACTCACATTATCAGCTAACCATGTGTATGTGACCAATAACATTTGATTTGATTTGATTTGATTTGAATCTGCTATTCAATGCGTTTTAATGGGCTAATAGCAGTTAGGCCAAATAAACATTTCCATCAAATAATATTTTTACAATTTTGGGAGGATACTTCAAGGGGTCTTAAAATTCCAAATCAAATAGCAAATTGATCCTTAGTATGACCTTCTTAAAACAATTCCATATAACTAAGTACAGTAGAACCCCCCTGGCTTTGACAGGGCTTAGACTCTTATGGGTTAATATGCTCCAGCACATTTCAATCTCACACACACTTTTCTGGCTTTTCTACAGTTGTGAAATTCAGGAGAAAATCAACCCTGTCCCACGGGCCATGTCCATTAATCATAACAATATAACCCAAGCACTAAAAGACAGAATTCTCAGCAGAAGGCAGAAGAATCACAATATTTTGTTAAGGTTCATCTGAGCCTGATTATGGATCATGCGGGCTGTCAAGCTGTGTGTGTGTATCCCTGAAACAACAGAAGCAGAACAGCAGGGGCAAATCAATAGCAATCACATCCAGTAAGTAATGAACAAATGGAAAGCCATTAAACCTGTCCACCATCATCCACTTGCATACATACATGCTCCATAGTCATCTGGGGAGAAGAACACATCTCAGGTTACCGAATAATACTAAATAGGGTTGCAAAAGTCAAGTAACCTTCGCAAAATGCTTAGGATTTCCTGCTTATTCTAATTCTGATCAGAGCCCCAAGCTCCATATAAATCAGTCAAAACATTTAAACATTCAAGAATGAAGGAACAGGTGACATTAAACCACTAACTAATTGCTCATAAATGGCTAAATTACCTTTAATTATTTGGTTTGGTAGCTAATTAGATATTATAAATCATGCAAGGCCCAGCAATAGACTAGTGTCCTGTCCGGGGGGTGTAGCCTTGTCCATCAAGCTGCCTCACACTACAGAAACAGGAGACAGGCTCCGTTCAGCTCGCACAAGCCAAGGCTACTTACTTATGGGCTTGTAATGGGTAGGTAATAGCCCCGTTGGGGCCTACTAATTAATTACTGATTAATTATCAATAAAGAGTTATCTGAGTCAACTTAGAAACCATTAATCAACGATAAGAGGGGCRGGTCTAAAGGATGAATGCATGTCAAAGAATCAGATCAAAGAATCAGAGAAGGATTTGCCATTCAACATGCAGCATTTAACAGACGACAATGTTCATATCACTGGAATATGAGCATTCAGATGAAGTTCGGAGTCGGGTGAAGTTGCCCCGAGACGCTGCTCTTGGGTCACTTTTGCATTTCCCCCACTAATGGTTAAGGTTAGGAATGAGGGAGGGGAAGCTGATCCTAGATCTGTACCTGGAGCGTAATGCTCCCATTGGCAGAACGAGCAGTCAAATATCAAACCAAAACTGTATAATGGAAAACAATGGCAGAATGCTCGGTCACCCATTAACTTCCCTGGGGTTAAATGTGTGTGTCAAATACTAGTTTGACAATGTCTTAGGTAGACTGGTCCCAGATGTGTTTGTGCTATCATATCAACTCATTTTCACTCATTATCATGCCAAACATAGATTTGACATGATAACACAAACAGATCTGGAACCAGGCTAGTTTTGGCTCGCTAACTTTCCAAATCCCATCCACTCCTGTCTAGAGAACCATTAGATGATGCAAGTTAGCAATTTCGGTGCACAATACCTTCACAGAGTAAAACCACTAAACTACGTGCAGTAAACTGAAGCATAAACATGATTAACATCCTGCGCTGGTGGAGTTGATCCAGAAAACCCATTAGACTTCCCACTCTATTCTGAGCCCGATTGTGATTCATGATAAAAGAAACCCAAAAGTAAAAGTCATTTATGAACTGACAACAACCCAAAACCTCAGCCGAAACTGTTCACCCTCCAAAACCTCAGCAGAAACTGCTCACCCTCCAAAACCTCAGCCGAAACTGTTCACCCTACAAAACCTCAGCCGAAACTGCTCAGCCTCCAAAACCTCAGCCGAAACTGCTCCACGCTTCCAAAACCTCAGCCGAAACTGCTCACCCTCCAAAACCTCAGCCGAAACTGCTCAGCTCCAAAACCTCAGCCGAAACTGCTCAGCCTCCAAAACCTCAGCCGAAACTGCTCAGCCTCCAAAACCTCAGCCGAAACTGCTCAGCCTCCAAAACCTCAGCCGAAACTGCTCACCTCCAAAACCTCAGCAGAAACTGCTCAGCCTCCAAAACCTCAGCCGAAACTGCTCACCCTCCAAAACCTCATCAGAAACTGCTCAGCCTCCAAAACCTCAGCAGAAACTGCTCAGCCTCCAAAACCTCAGCAGAACTGCTCACCCTCCAAACCTCAGCCGAAACTGCTCAGCCTCCAAAATCTCAGCGAAACTGCTCAGCCTCCAAAACCTCAGCAGAAACTGCTCAGCCTCCAAAACCTCAGCAGAAACTGCTCAGCCTCCAAACCTCATCAGAAACTGCTCACCCTCCAAAACCTCAGCAGAAACTGCTCACCCTCCATTTGCAGAACACAAACAACAAATATTGATTTGTTCTCAAACAGAGACTTATCGGGATTTGCGTGAAAAAAAATATTTTAAAGCTTTTCAAAGCTGTGGAAGTAAAGTAATCTATGAGTCCATCACAACAGACCGATTAAAGCTATTAGGTCAAAGGATTTAAAGAGCAATATTGTGGACAAGATCCAAAATCAAAATGTATTGACGGTGTCCATATAAGGAAAACGTAAGTCTCAATAGGACTTTAACTAGTCACTTTAATAACTCTACCTACATGTACATATTACTTCAATTACCTCGACACCGGTGCCCCCTCACATTGATTCTGTACCGGTACCCCCTGTATATAGCCCCGCTATTGTTATTGACTGCTGCTCTTTAATTATTTGTTATTCTTATCTCTTACTTTTTGGGGTTTTTGTTGGTATTTTCTTAAAACTGCATTGTTGGTGGTTAAGGGCTTGTAAGTAAGCATTTCACTRTAAGGTCTACACCTGTTGAATTCGGCACAACTGACAAATACMATTTGATTTGATTTGACTTGGTAAGCCTGTCCTACTATGGACACCATGCAAATTAATTTAATCTCGAGCAGATCTGTCTGTCTGTCTGATGCTGATAAAAAGGCTGTCCTTAAATATATATACTGTATATACTGGAATGAGTAGGTGTGTCCAAACTTTTGATTGGTACTGTGTATATATACGCTACCGTTCAAAGGTTTTATAACACCTACTCATTCAACGGATTTTCTTTATTTTTATTATTTTCTATACGTTGTAGAATAATAGAGAATACATCAAAACTATGAAATAACACATATGGAATCATGTAGTAACCAAAAAACAGTTAAACAAATCAAAATATATTTTATATTTGAGATTATTCAAATTTTCCTTGACAGCTTTGCACACTTGGCATTCTCTCAACCAGCTTCATGAGGGAGTCACCTGGAATGCATTTCAATTAACAGGTGTGCCTTGTTAAATGTTAATTTGTGGAATTTCTTTCCTTCTTAATGCGTTTGAGCCAATCAGTTGTGTTGTGACAAGGTAGGGGGTCTCACGTTCGTCGTAACATTGAAGAGAGGTAGACCAAGGCGCAGCGTGATAACAATACATCTTCTATTATTTATAACGAAGACGAAGAACACTTAAACAAACTATACAAAAACAACAAACGAACGTGAAGCTATAATTACAATAAGTGCAGACACAGGCAACTTACATATAGACAATCACCCACGAACTACCTAATGAATATGGCTGCCTAAATATGGTTCCCAATCAGAGACAACGATAGACAGCTGTCTCTAATTGAGAACCAATCTAGGCAACCATAGACATACATACACCTAGACTAGACACTGCCCCATAAACATACAAAACCCCTAGACAATACAAAACACATACATCCCCCATGTCACACCCTGACCTAACTAAAATAATAAAGAAAACAAAGATAACTAAGGCCAGGGCGTGACAGGGGGTATACAGAAGAAGAAGACACATGAAGGTTAGTCAATCTGGAAAATGTCAAGAACTTTGAACGTTTCTTCAAGTGCAGCCACAAAAACCATCAAGTGCTATGATGAAACTGGCTCTCATGAGGACCGCCACAGGAATGGAAGAGGATAAGTTAATTAAATTATACCCCAAATAAATGCTTCACAGAGTTCAAGTAACAGACACATCTCAACATCGACTGTTCAGAAGAGACTGTCAATCAGGCCTTCATGGTCGAATTGCTGCAAAGAAAACACTACTTAAGGACACCAATAAGAAGAAGAGACTTGCTTGGGCCAAGAAACACGAGCAATGGACATTAGACCGGTGGAAATGTGTCCTTTTGTCTGGAGTCCAAATTGGAGATTTTTGGTTCCAACCACCGTGTCTTTGTGTGGGTGAACAGATGATCTCCGCATGTGTATTTCCCACCGTAAAGCATGGAGGAGGAGGTGTTATGGTGTGGGGGTGCTTTGCTAGTGACACTGTATGTGATTTGTTTAGAATTCAAGGCACACTTAACCTGCATGGCTACAACAGCATTCTGCAGCGATACGCCATCCCATCTGGTTTGTCTAGTGCACAGCAAATGTGGGAACTCCTTCAAGACTGTTGGAAAAGCATTCCAGGTGAAGCTGGTTGAGAGAAAGCCAAGAGTGTGCAAAACTGTAATCAGGGCAAAGGGTGGCTATTTGAAGAATATCAAATATAAAATATATTTAGATTTGTTTAATGCTTTTTTGGTTACTACATGATGCCATATGTTAATTCATAGTTTTGATGTCTTCACTATTATTCTACAATGCAGAAAATAGTAAACACACTTGTCATTTTACTGACCATGCTCCAAAGGCGTAAACAATCACTTATTACGAAGAGGAAAGGAAATTTTCCCCCTGAAGACTACAGATAAATTACTATATGTTTCCCTTCACGTTGCTCATAACTCGGCATAGCTTCTTCCTTTGGATTTAACACGCTATGAAAATCCTGACGACCCCCATAAAAATAGAGTCMATTTTCTAAGGGAAAGATAAAGAATATGTTATTTTCCTGACGGTGGGAAGCGTTTGGATTCACACTGTAGCCCATGAATTAAAAAACGACCTGGTATTGTAAAATCTTGAGCTAAATATGTTAATCTTCTGAGAGATTAAACTATTTTTCACTTTCATATAACAATCTTTGCTACAGTATAACACATGCTGYTGTCAAGCCATTACATATGTATTAGTAATATATTACCATTACATGCTCAAAAAGACATGCATGAGCTGTTGATTAGATGAAAATGCATTAACATACAGTTGAAGTTGGAAGTTTACATACGAATAGGTTGGAGTCATTAAAACTCGTTTTTCAACCACTCCACACATTTCTTGTTAACAAACTATAGTTTTGGCAAGTCGGTTAGGACATCTACTTTGTGCATGACACAAGTAATTTTTCCAACAATTGTTGACAGACAGATTATATCACTTATAATTCACTGTATCACAATTCCAGCGGGTCAGAAGTTTAAATATGCTAAGGTGACTGTGCCTTTAAACAGCTTGGAAAATTGCAGAAAAGGATGTAATGGTTTTAGAAGCTTCTGATAGGCTAATTGACATAATTTGAGTCAATTGGAGGTGTACCTGTGGATGTATTTCAAGGCCTACCTTCAAACTCAGTGCCTCTTTGCTTGACATCATGGGAAAATCAAAAGAACAGAGCCAAGACCTCAGAAAAAAATTGTAGACCTCCACAAGTCTGGTTCATCCTTGGGAGCAATTTCCAAACACCTGAAGGTACCAGGTTCATCTGTACAAACAATAGTACGCAAGTATAAACACTATGGGACCACGCAGCCGCCATGCCGTTCAGGAAGGAGATGCGTTCCTTCTCCTAGAGATGAACTTACTTTGCTGCAAAAGGTGCAAATCAATCCCAGAACAACAGCAAAGGACACTGTGAAGATGCTGGAGGAAACAGGTACAAAGTATCTATATCCACAGTAAAACGAGTCCTATATCAACATAACCTGAAAGGCCACTCAGCAAGGAAGAAGCCACTGTTTGAAAACCGCCATAAAAAAGCCAGACTACGGTTTGCAACTGCACATGGGGACAAAGATCGTACTTTTTGGAGAAATGTCCTCTGGTCTGATGAAACAAAAATAGAACTGTTTGGCCATAATGACCATCGTTATGTTTGGAGGAAAAAGGGGGAGACTTACAAGCCGAAGATCACCATCCCAACCGTGAAGCACGGGGGTGGCAGCATCATGTTGTGGGGGTGCTTTGCTGCAGGAGGGACTGGTGCACTTCACAAAATAGATGGTATCATGAGGTAGGACAATTATGTGGATATATTGAAGCAACATCTCAATACATCAGTCAGGAAGTTAAAGCTTGGTCGCAAATGGGTCTTCCAAATGGACAATGACCCCAAGCATACTTCCAAAGTTGTGGCAAAATGGCTTAAGGACAACAAAGCCAAGGTATTGGAGTGGCCATCACAAAGCCCTGATTCTCAAACCTATAGAAAATTTGTGGGCAGAACTGAAAAAGCGTGTGGAGCAAGGAGGCCTACAAACCTGACTCATTTACACCAGCTCTGTCGGAGGAATGGGACAAAATTCAACTAACTTATTGTCGGAAGCTTGTGGAAGGCTACCCGAAACGTTTGACCCAAGTTAAACAATTTAAAGGCAATGCTACCAAATACTAATTGAGTGTATGTAAATTTCTGACCCACTGGGAATGTGATGAAATAAATAAAGCTGAAATAAATCATTCTCTCTACTATTATTCTGACATTTCACATTCTTAAAATATAGTGGTGATCCTAACTGACCTAAGACAGGGAATGTTTACTAGGATTAAATTGTATGTATTTGGCCAAGATAAAACTTCCGACTTCAACTATAACTGTCTAAATCAAATCAAATCAAGTTTAATTTATATAGCCCTTCGTACATCAGCTAATATCTCGAAGTGCTGTACAGAAACCCAGCCTAAAACCCAAAACAGCAAGCAATGCAGGTGTAGAAGCACGGTGGCTAGGAAAAACTCCTAGAAAGGCCAAAACTAGGAAGAAACCTAGAGAGGAACCAGGCTATGAGGGGTGGCCAGTCCTCTTCTGGCTGTGCCGGGTGGAGATTATAACAGAACATGGCCAAGATGTTCAAAATGTTCATAAGTGACAAGCATGGTCAAATAATAATCAGGAATAAATGTCAGTTGGCCTTTCATAGCCGATCATTAAGAGTTGAAAACAGCAGGTCTGGGACAGGTAGGGGTTCCATAACCGCAGGCAGAACAGTTGAAACTGGAATAGCAGCAAGGCCAGGTGGACTGGGGACAGCAAGGAGTCATCATGCCCGGTAGTCTGACGTATGGTCCTAGGGCTCAGGTCCTCCGAGAGAGAGAAAGAAAGAGAGAAGGAGAGAATTAGAGAGAGCCAAGATTTTCAAAATGTTCATAAATGACAAGCATGGTCAAATAATAATCAGGAATAAATGTCAGTTGGCTTTTCATAGCTGATCATTAAGAGTTGAAAACAGCAGGTCTGGGACAGGTAGGGGTTCCATAACCGCAGGCAGAACAGTTGAAACTGGAATAGCAGCAAGGCCAGGTGGACTGGGGACAGCAAGGAGTCATCATGCCCGGTAGTCCTGACGTATGGTCCTAGGGCTCAGGTCCTCCGAGAGAGAGAAAGAAAGAGAGAAGGAGAGAATTAGAGGGAGCCAAGATTTTCAAAATGTTCATAAATGACAAGCATGGTCAAATAATAATCAGGAATAAATGTCAGTTGGCTTTTCATAGCCGATCATTAAGAGTTGAAACGCAGGTCTGGGACAGGTAGGGGTTCCATAACCGCAGGCAGAACAGTTGAAACTGGAATAGCAGCAAGGCCAGGTGGACTGGGGAAGCAAGGAGTCATCATCCCGGTAGTCCTGACGTATGGTCCTAGGGCTCAGGTCCTCCGAGAGAGAGAAAGAAAGAGAGAAGGAGAGAATTAGAGAGAGCCAAGATTTTCAAAATGTTCATAAATGACAAGCATGGTCAAATAATAATCAGAATAAATGTCAGTTGGCTTTTCATAGCCGATCATTAAGAGTTGAAACAGCAGGTCTGGGACAGGTAGGGGTTCCATAACCGCAGGCAGAACAGTTGAAACTGGAACAGCAGCAAGGCCAGGTGGACTGGGAACAGCAAGGAGTCATCATGCCCGGTAGTCCTGACGTATGGTCCTAGGCTCAGGTTCTCCGAGAGAGAGAAAGAAAGAGAGAAGGAGAGAATTAGAGAGAGCATACTTAAATTCACACAGGACACTGGATAAGACAGGAGAGTACTCCAGATATAACCAACTGACCCTAGCCCCCCGACACAAACTACTGCAGCATAAATACTGGAGGCTGAGACAGGAGGGGTCAGGAACACTGTGGCCCCATTCGATGACCCGGACAGGGCCAAACAGGAAGGATATAACCCACCCACTTTGCCAAAGCACAGCCCCCGCACCACTAGAGGGATATCTTCAACCACCAACTTACAATCCTGAGACAAGGCCGAGTATAGCCCACAAAGATCTCCACCACAGCACAAACCAAGGGGGCGCCAACCCAGACAGGAAGATCACGTCAGTAACTCAACCCACTCAAGTGACGCACCCCTAGGGACGGCATGAAAGAGCACCAGTAAGCCAGTGACTCAGCCCCTGTAACAGTGTTAGAGGCAGAGAATCCAGTGGAGAGAGGGGAACCGGCCAGGCAGAGACAGCAAGGGCGGTTCGTTGCTCCAGAGCCTTTCCGTTCACCTTCCAACTCCTGGGCCAGACTACACTCAATCATATGACCTACTGAAGAGATAAGTCTTCAGTAAAGACTTAAAGGTTGAGACGGAGTCTGCGTCTCTCACATGGGTAGGCAGACCGTTCCATAAAAATGGAGATCTATAGGAGAAAGCCCTGCCTCCCGCTGTTTGCTTAGAAATTCTAGGACAATTAGGAGGCCTGCGTCTTGTGACCGTAGCGTACGTATAGGTATGTACGGCAGGACCAACTCGGAAAGATAGATAGGAGCAAGCCCAATGTAAACGCTTTATAGGTTAACAGTAAAACCTTGAAATCAGCCCTTGCCTTAACAGGAAGCCAGTGTAGGGAAGCTAGCACTGGAGTAATATGATCAAATTTCTTGGTTCTAGTCAGGATTCTAGCAGCCGTATTTAGCACTAACTGAAGTTTATTTAGTGCTTTATCCGGGTAGCCGGAAAGTAGAGCATTGCAGTAGTCTAACCTAGAAGTAACAAATGCATGGATWAATTTTTCTGCATCATTTTTGGACAGAAAATCTACCAGTGCATCCTGAATATTTACCGTTACCGTAGGGCCTACATGGATAATACACCAGCAAACATTAAATCAAATCAAGCCCATACTTGTTGAGAAAACATCTTGCATTGAAGGAATTCACGGAGCTGGATACATACTAATCAGACTGAAATTGTAATAATTTTTTTGGCAAAAAATATACCAAAAATGGTAATGGGATTAAAGGGTTTATTCTTTCTTTTTTACGAAGGATTATAAACTTCCTCACTGGATTGCGTGGTTCCTAAACCCGCAGCAGTAAGTAATGATTCACATTCTAATCATCAGAGGTTCCTGGCCCCTCCGTAGACACAACACATCACTCCAGTTTTTGGAATTCAAAGCTTCATCAAGGAAACCCAGGCACAGAATCATGGTGTCCCGTGGAAGAGAACAAACGCCTTCCAATGTTCTGATCAGCCGAATCTGAAACGGAGGCCACATACTCATGCTGCTAAACATACCCTCGTAAAACGAACTATCCTGCCGATCCTCGACTTCGGCGATGTCATTTACAAAATAGCCTCCAGCACTCTACTCAGTAAATTGGATGCAGTCTATCACAGTGCCATCCGTTTTGTCACCAAAGCCCCATATACTACCCACCATTGCGACCTGTATGCTCTCGTTGGCTGGTCCTCGCTACATATTCGCCGCCAAACCCACTGGTCATCTATAAGTCTTTGCTAGGTAAAGCTCCGCCTTATCTCAGCTCACTGGTCACCATAGCAACACCCACCCGTAGCACACGCTCCAGCAGGTATATTGCACTGATCATCCCCAAAGCCAACACCTCCTTTCCTTCCAGTTCTCTGCTGCCAATGACTGAAACAAATTGCAAAAATCACTGAAGTTGGAGACTTATATCTCCCTCACTAACTTCAAGCATCGGCTGTCAGAGCAGCTTACCGATCGCTGCAGCTGTACACAGCCCATCTGTAAATAGCCCATCCAACCTACTACCTACCTCATCCCCATTTTTGTTTTTTGTTTTTTCTGCTCTTTTGCACACCAGTATTTCTACTTGCACATCATCATCTGCACATCTATCACTTCAGTGTTCATTTGCTAAATTGTAATTACTTCGTCACTATGGCCTATTTATTGCCTTACCTCTTACTCCCTTTGCACACACTGTATACAGATTTCCTATTGTATTATTGACTGTACGTTTGTTTATCCCATGTGTAACTCTGTGTTGTTTTTGTCGCACTGCTTTGCTTTATCTTGGCCAGGTCGCAGTTGTAAATGAGAACTTGTTCTCAACTGGCCTACCTGGTTAAATAAAGTTGAAATAAAAATTAAATAAAAAATACTGTGAAATGTTCATTAAACCTACAGGTGTCACAAGGAAATAATACAATCTCTGTCCTCAGACAGTTCCCACCAACTGTTGCTTGATAATACTGTCAGGTTAGTCTATTATTTATAAGGTTTAATATCTTCTAGACACAAGATGTCCCCTTATTTGACTGTTAGTTGAAGTATCAGTGTGTTTGACATTGTCTAGGACAACGAGACATTTAATATTAATGTCATATTAAACATTCAACAAATGTTGTATTCGTCAAATGAAATGTCACACCATCAATTACTCAGAGATCAAAATGATTTGACGTGAAAAATGAATGAGACAGGACCAAAGCACATTCTAATGGCCGGTCACGTTGCAAAGCGCATGCAGGAATGTCTTACTGAGCGATTGAACTGCTGCAGTAGATTCAGTCACTCCCCACATGCCCTAACGCTGTTGTTACTGAGCAACTTTTCATCCACTGACATGGGAGACATTCTCCACATAGTTTTATTCCATTAAAGTGCATCATGCTTTCTCCTTCCAGAAAACTGGGGGAAAACAGACTTTCCTATATACAAGAGTTTATATCAGGAGAGAAATCATTGAGTTGACTTATTTACATTGTACAGCTGGCTTCTGATATTTGGGAAGATACGTATACAGAGTCGTAGTTTCCATTACTTTACTGTTTGAGAGACGTCCAAAAATGGCTTGTTTGCCTGAATGAGGCGGTATATCTACTCTCTGGAGGCTGTTTATCTACTCTATAGTGGCTGTATATCTACTCTCTGGAGGCTGTATATCTACTCTATAGAGGCTGTTTTCTACTCTATAGAGGCTGTTTATCTACTCTATATAGTGGCTGTTATCTACTCTATAGTGCTGTATATCTACTCTATAGTGGCTGTATATCTACTCTATAGTGGCTGTTTATCTACACTATACTGGCTGTATATCTACTCTCTGGAGGCTGTTTATCTACTCTATACTGGCTGTATATCTACTCTCTGGAGGCTGTATATTTACTCTATAGAGGCTGTTTATCTACTCTATAGAGGCTGTATATATACTCTATAGAGGCTGTATATCTACTCTATAGAGGCTGTATATTACGCTATAGTGGCTGTTACAACTACTCTCTGGAGGCTGTTTATCTACTCTATTGAGGCTGTATATCTACTCTTTAGAGGCGGTATATCTACTTCTATAGAGGCGGTAATATCTACTCTCTGGAGGCTGTAGATATTTACTCTATAGAGGCGGTATGTCTGCTAGACAGAAAGTATTCATACCCCTTGACTTATTCCACATTTTATTGTCTTACAGCTTGAATTCATCTACACACAATATCTCATAATGACAAAGTGAACACACATTTTTATAAATGTTAGAAAATTAATTGAAAATGAAATACAGAAATATCTCATTTACATAAGTATTCACACCCCTGAGTCAATACATCACCTTTGGCAGCGATTACAGCTATGTGTCTTTTTGGGTAAGTCTCTAAGAGCTCTGTCAAGTTGGTTGGTGATCCTTGCTAGACAGCCATTTACATGTCTTGCCATAGGATCTGTAACTAGGCCATTCAGGAACATTCAATGTTGTCTTGGTAAGCTCCTTCAGTGTATATTTGGCCTTGTGCTTCACGTTATTGTCCTGCTGAAAGGTGAATTTGTCTCCCAAGTGTCTGTTGGAAATCAGACTGAACCAGGTTTTCCTCTAGGATTTTAGCTGTGCTTATGTCGCGGCCGTCGTAAGAAGTAGACCAAAGCGCAGCGTTGTGAGCGTACATATTCTTTTTATTTAGGATGACGCCGACAAAAACAATAAACAATACAAAAAAAATATCGTGAAGCTTAAGGCAATAGTGCCACAAACAAAGACAACTTCCCACACTGAAAGGAGRGAAAAGGGCTACCTAAGTATGGTTCCCAATCAGAGACAACGATAGACAGCTGTCCCTGATTGAGAACCATACCCGGCCAAAACATAGAAATACAAAATCAAAGAAAACAAAAACATAGAATGCCCACCCCAAATCACACCCTGACCAAACCAAATAGAGACATAAAAAGGCTCTCTAAGGTCAGGGCRTGACAGCTTAGCTCTATTACGTTTCTTTCTTTCCTAAAAACTCCATAGTCCTACTCTGTGATGTGTTGTGATGGATTTGCCCCAAACACAACGCTTTGTATTCAGGACATAAAGTGAATTTCTTTGCCACATATTTTTTGCAGTTTTACTTTAGTGCCTTGTTGCAAACAGGATGCATGTTTTGGAATATTTGTATTCTGTAAAGGCTTCCTTCTTTTCACTCTGTTGTTTAGGTGAGTATTGTGGAGTAACTACAATRCTGTTGATCTATCCTAAGTTTTCTCATGTCACAGCCATCTGTAACTGTTCTAAAGTCACCATTGACCTCAAGGTGAAATTCCTGGGGGRTTTCATTCCGCTCCGACAAATGAGTTAGGAAGGATGCCTGTATCTTTGTGGTGACTGAGTGCAATTAATAACTTCACAATGCTCAAAGGAATATTCAAAGTCTGCTTATTTTTCCCATCTACCAATAGGTGCCCTTCTTTAAGACGCATTGGAAAACCTATCTGGTCTTTGTGGTTGAATCTACCTGAAATTCACTGTTCGACTGAGGGACCTTACAGATAGTTGTACTGTATGTGTGGGGTTCAGAGATGAGGTAGTCATTAAAAGATCATGTTAAACACTATTATTGCACACAGAGTGAGTCCATGAAACTTATTATGTGACTTGTTAAGCACATTTTTACTCCTGGACTTATTTAGGCTTGCCATAACAAAGGGGTTGAATACTTACGGACTCAAGACATTTCAGCTTTTCATTTTTAATTAATTAGTAAATAATGTAATAAAACATCATTCCACATTGACGTTATGGGGTATTGTCTGTAGCCAGTGAAATAAAATCTTAATTTAATCCATTTTAAATTCAGGCTATAACACAACAAAACGTGGAAATAGTCAAGGGTTATGAATACTTTTTGAAGGTATTGTATGCGAGTTGCTAATCCGCTTATCCTCACACATGCTAACAAAACACTGTGTTGCAATTCCATTTGCTGCTGTCTCGGAAGGCGTTCATTCAACCTGAATAAGCCAGCGCAATCATGCAAAATCACTCTTGGTTGAGAAATTGTTTAGGTGATTAAAAAGAAAAATCTGAAACATTTACAAAGTCGGGGTGAATCCTCTGATAGAAAATCTGAGCGGAAAGGGAAAAAAAGACAGAGAATACATTTKCGAGTTGCTAGAATAGAAGTTTAGTGAGTGTTGAATAAATATCGGGTGAGCCAATGTGTTGGGAAAGCTTTGCATTCATTCTATAGCCTCCATCAAAACTGAGCTGAGCATCAAAGACGGGGAAAATTAGGAGTCAATAAAGTGTAAAATCAGTTGAAGAGCCCCGTGGCTGAATATTATAACCATAGATAAAAACCAAGGCACTCACAGCGAGACGAAGAATTCAATATCTAAAAGCATATCCTCTGAAGAATAAATCAGTCAAGATCAATAGATGCTTAAAGAAACATAAAAGAAACATAAAAGTGCAGCTCATGTGGATTGCTTCCTTGCTGGAACTAATGCACATTACCTCTAAACTTCTGTCAACTTCATAGAGTTCAATAGAATTGAGGGATTAAAGGGGCAATCTGGGATGATTACATCCAGTTTCAGACTTTTGGAGTACATCACTATGTAAATTGCCTTGTGAGTTTAGTTCAACTTTCTTACCCCATCAGAACTAAAAGAAAATAGAGCTTGTTTAACTCCATTGTTTGTGATTAATGTAATTGTGGTGACATTTCTCCAGTCCCATCCCTTAGAAGTTTACCAAAAAAGTGGAGGGGTGCCCACTTAGAATCCCAGATTGTCCCTTTAAAATCAGGACATTTCCTTTACAGAACAGGAGCGTGTTACAGTAAATACATTGAAACAGTACGGTTATAGATTCCCACGAAATTAAAGGGAAATTTGTTTTTTTCCCTCTCAAAGACGTATTGTGTATACACTTCCACTACTAGTGCCCGACGTACTTCATCCATCCCTCAAAGTGCTGCTACGCCCATTTAGAAAATCAAAGAACATTGTGCGATGGGTCCACTGACACTCGGGGTAAAAATAATTTGCACACAAAAAAAATCATACAATGATGGAAAGACCTGTGTGTTGTCCTTGTTAATGCAGACAGAGAAATGATGGTCAGTAAAGAAAACTTTAAGCTCGTCTCTCAATTAAAAAACWAAACGTGTCAATACTTTGCCCCTTGATAACCAGTTCTGTATGTTGTAAAAACGTTACATGGTCGCTGCCCATATCATTGCATAGTGCAGGAAAAACACGAGAGTTCAGGGGCCTTGCTTTAACAAAGTTAACCATTTTCACTGTAGTGTCCAAAACATATTTCAAGCTGTCAGGCATTCCCTTGGCAGCAAGAGCCTCTCGGTGGATGCTGCAGTGTACCCAAGTGGCGTCGGGACAAACTGCTTGCACACACGTGTTACCACTCCACTATGTCTCCCTGTCATGGCTTTTGCCCCATCAGTACAGATACCAACACATCTTGACCACCAAAGTCCATTTGATGTCACCAAGCTGTCCAGTTCTTTAAAAAATATCCTCTCCTGTTGTCCTGGTTTCCAGAAGAGGATGTCTTCCTTAATTCACCCCCCATAAACGTAAAGGACATATACCAGGAGCTGTGCCAGGCCCGCCAAGTCTGTTGACTCTTCCAGCTGTAACGCATAGAATACACTGGCTTGTATGCGAAGCAGTAATTGTTTCAAAACATCTCCTGCCATGTCACTGATGCGTTGTGAAACAGTGTTGTTTGATGAAGGCATTGTCTGTATAGTTTATTTTGGCCTTTTCCCCCAGCATTGTCCCAGCCATATCCGCAGCAGCAGGAAGAATTAAGTCCTCCACAATAGTATGGGGCTTGCCTGTCCTAGCCACTCGGTAGCTCACCATATAAGACGCTTCTAGCCTCTTCTTATTAATGGTATCTGTTGATTTTATACGTGTCTTACTAGTCGAAAGTCGACTTAATTCTTGCTCCAAAAACTCCTGTGGTTTATTTTTCAAATTGGCATGTTTTGTTTCTAAATGTCTGCACAAGAGTGAAGGTTTCATTGAGTTGTGAGATAGTACTTTTGCACATATAACACAATGTGGCTGAGGAAAGGCACTACTCCCAATATAAGTGAACCCCAAATCAATGTAGTTCTCATCATATTTGCACCACTTCGATGGTCCATCGTCCCTGTCTGTTGTTCTGTGCTTTCCCGGGTAAGGGGGCAGTAGCTCTTCGGCTGCATCAGATTCACAACTGTCAGTGTCCATGCTAGCTTGGCAAACAACAAATGTAGAATTACTGATGCTAGCATTGGATGTGCTTGTGGAAGCAGAACAACTTGTGTCTTCAACAGGTGCAGGTGTAGTACAGCTGGTAGTAGCAGTACTACCAGTAGAGCTGGTATGTGTCTCTATGGCCTTACTTATTTTTAACCATTCATCAATTTTCAAGCAAATGGAATGAGCAGAAGCTACATTTGGCTACATACGGACCGTTAGTGGAATTCCCGCGAGAGAGTAACGTGATTGGATGTTAATTATTTGACTAGGCTACCTGTATTTGACATTGTGTTGTTATTTCGCTGAACACTAGATGGTTTAATTTWATTTTTGGCAGTGAAACGAGGCTACTCAGGTGGGAAAAAAACCTCTCCCAAATGTATAGCCCCGTTGGAAAATATAAATGGACTGTTTGAAAATGTAAAAAAAAWATATAAATCACATTTTTATTTGCTGTACCCCCGACGGCATTGCGTGTACCCCAGTTTGGGAATACCTGGTGTCACAGATATGACTTTGAGATTACTCCATGCACCTTACAAACATGACTGATTAGCTTTGCTACTTTACATTATTCTGCACCGTTGAGGAAGAGTGGCAAGTATGCATTGTGTGTGACAAATACACTTTGATTTGACTGTATTTTACCAATCACCATAACAAAATCCCCAAATAAAGGGTTAACTGCCATGAGTGAAAGTTAATTTAAATACAAGCGGAGTCACTCAGGGTTCCTGTTCTTTCAGGTCAGACCAATGATATCAATAGCTGATCTCTTCCACTACAGAAACTCTCATACATTTCATCAATTTCATTTCACTCTGAATAAACTGAAAGTTCTCCAGAGCAGTTATTATTATTTTTTAAATAACGAATTTAGATAGCACACTGTTGGTATGGTACATAGAGGGGTAATCCTATTCGGTGGAGTCTGTTGAATGCTCAGTTGTATCTGAGGGAAAGCAATAATAAAGGAAAAGAGAGGATGGAGGAGATAAAAAGAATAATGAATTTCATTGTGAACGCACCACACTTTAATTATGTGCCGGTCAAATTTGGTACATGAGGTAATTAATCGTTTCAAGACATCTGACTGAATCTCATGAGGAGACCCATAAGTCTTTCACTGGGAGAATACACTTCCAGGGGTAGAATGTGTTTTGAATTGTGCTGATTTCATAGTATCAGAACCAAAAACTCCATATCACTAATTCAAAGTAAGGTAGACAGTGCATATAAAAAATTAGGTGTCTGAGCAGTTTGTGTCTATATGGTAAGCACATTTTTGACAACGTGACACACAAAGAACCACTTATGACTGAAATTTTGAGTAACCTAAGGATAGCCTTTTTGCACGAAAACCCCTTTAAAATGTAATTGGTCACTGAGGTAGTGACAGGGTCTTTTTCACACCTTCCATGGAGAAATGACTGAAGCTGACATCAACATCTTCACACTTATTCACTGGTTAATTTCACTGATTTTACTGAGAACTGAGTCATCACAGCACTAATGCTGTTCTGAGCAAATAAAACATGCAAATATTATGACGGCAATTACGCAAAACAACTGCGCAGCGAGAAATAAAAGGCAGACAGACACTGGAGAGAGAATCTTAGTGATTCAAGGTAATGTTAATCATTTGGAAATCATTTTTCAATCATTCTGTATTTAGGTCAATTTCATTCATTTAAAACTAGTACAGTCTAAAATGCTAACTAGATGTAATTAATAACTCAGATGCTGGCCCTTTCCTCATGCTCTACGCTCTCACTTATTCAAGCCAACTATTCACATCTCTCTCCACCCACCTAAATACTTTATCCTAAATGCTCCCCATCCTCTCTCTACCCACTTAAATACCTTATCCTAAATGCTCCCCATCCTCTCTCTACCCACTTAAATACCTTATCCTGTGCTGTTGGTTAATGTAACTAGGCCTGGGTGCAGTCTGTTTGGTAATGTAACCTAAGCCTGGGTACCGTGTGTTTGGTAATGTAACCTAGCCTGGGTGCCAGTCTGTTTGGTAATGTAACCTAGCCTGGGGCCAGTCCGTTTTGGTAATGTAACCTAGCCTGGGTACCAGTCTGTTTGGGAAATGTAACCTAGCCTGGGTGCCAGTCCGTTTTTTTGGTAATGTAAACCTAGCCTGGGTGCCAGTCCGTTTTTTTGGTAATGTAACCTAGCCTGGGTGCCAGTCTGCTTGGTAATGTAACCTAGCCTGGGTGCCAGTCTCTGTTTGGTAATGTAAACCTAGCATGGGTGCCAGTCTGTTTTGGTAATGTAACCTAGCCTGGGTGCCAGTCTGTTTCTGCTCTTTTGCCAACTCCTTATGGAATTGTCATGCTACTTTATTTGGCATAACAATGGAGTGGGCAAGAGCACGAACAGATCTGTGTGCTGGTGTAGAAGGTAATCAAGCTTCATTAAGGACTGGGCATGTTGAGTCCCGGATAAACCATAGTGACAGCCAGACAGACGGAGGGAAGGGGGACATGTTGACTGAGGCTCTGTCTGTCTATGTTACCAGTTACATTGCGGGCATGGCCAGGAACAAAGACAGTGAGTTAATTTGTGTGATATTGTGTGTCTAAGCTCTCTAGCCCCCTCCCTTCCTGACATTGTCATTGGAGACTATTGGCAGATTTAGCTGGAGGGAGAGAGAGAGAATGATGATATATAGAGAGAGATGCAGCGCAGAGCTCATGGGGGCATTTAGGATAAGGTATTTAATGG